>NW_010118380.1:33972-39167 GCF_000699245.1 Pterocles gutturalis | reverse complement strand
GGGTGGTGGGATGGGTGCGTGTGGGACGTGTGCGGGAAGGGTCGGTCAAACGTGATCCGGTTCTCGCTGCTCTCCAGATCTTTGAATACGGGCGCCTGAGCCACTTCATAGACGGGAAGGGCGCCTCTGGCAACTGGATGTCCCTGGTGAACTGTGCCAGGTTCCCCGAGGAGCAGAATCTGACGGCTATCCAGTGCCAGGGGCAAATCTTCTACGAGACCTGCAAGGAAATCCTACCGAAGCAGGAGCTGCTGGTGTGGTACGGCGATTGCTACGTGCAGTTCCTGGGCATCCCCATTAGCCTGAAGGGCATCCCGGAGGGGAAGAAACCCCCGCAGCACCCCGAAGGTGAGCCTGCCAGCGGCCCCTCGAGGGGCATTGCCCCTTATCCCCATGGACCTGAGGCTGGACCCGACTAGATCCGCATTAAGGGAGGTAAAGGACCTCGGGCATCACCTTTTCCCGGTTGTATTTTTACTTCAAATTCTGCCCAGTCCCTGCGGTGAGCCGGTGGCCCTGCAGCCCCCATCCCAGGGGTCTGCCCGTCCTCCGGGTAGCCGACCCTCGCCCCCCGCTTCCCTTGCAGCCTCCAGCACCCCAAAGAGGAGCTTACCCTCGGCACCACGGAGTCCGGGAATTGCACCGAGGGCTCAGAGAGGGAGGCACCCTTTGCTGCCCCGGGCTTGCTCCCAACTCGCGTTTCCTCGGGGAGTTCAAAGCGTTTCCATCTGACGATTGTAAAACATCTGGTGGCCGTGGGCTGAGCTCGCCTCCACTCCGCAGCGTTCTGCCAAGGGGCTCCCGTTTTGGGAGGAGAGGGCATTTTTTGGGTTTTTTTTTGGTCCTGTTTTATCTTGGGATTGCACATACCTGACTTAGTATTTTTCACGCAGTTAACACTCTCAGTGAACGGGGCAGGCTGAAGTCGTTCCGATCCCATAGTGCCGATATTGCTTGCAGAAGAGATGCCAGATGCACTTACTCTGGGAATAGTTCTGCTTATAAGGTGCAGAAAGCACGACGTTCTTATAAGCAAAACTTCCGCATGGAGAAAACAGATTTGTGCCCATGCCGGGGAAGCTGGAGCGGGGGAGGGACTGGTCGGTGGGTGCAGCAGTGAGGGAGAGAAGCCTTTGACAAACCGACACGGAAATTTGGCCTGGAAATTTTTGTCCCTGTTGTCTTTCGGTGGCTGGTTCAGATAGCTGTTAAATTATTCGTTTCGTTTAAAGGCTTAAGCCAAAGTTATTTTTATTAAAGGCAGAAAAGGATGTGTAAACGTTTTAAAAATTTTCTGTGTTGTTCCTAAATTCAGTGGTTAAGAATAGTTTGAAATACAAAAGAAAGCTAAATAAACACCTTTTTGTTCCATAGTATTTTGGAAACTATAGAAAAGAGGTGCGCATTTATTTTTATGTTTAGGATGGGAGGTAAAATTTACCGACAATATTGATAATAAATATCTGTCAATGTTTCTGTGTGGGGAGACATTTGTATGTATGACTCTGCACTGATTTTTTTGCAAATTAGCTCGCTGCTTATGGGGATACAAGGATGAAATTGTGTCTTCGCTGAAGTCAGTAGCTAAAATAATTATTTTTATCAGGCTGTGGACTCTAGTTTGTTCCCTGCCGTTAGAAAGGCAAAGTGGAGTGGTGCGAATGCTTAAAAGATCCGATGTGTATTTTGTTAATTATATTGCCAGAATCCATTTACCATTATTACCCTCCGAGACTTAAAATTCCCGATGAGGTACCAGCTCTGAGAAGGAGGCAGATTTGCAATGAGCCCCTTTTGCTGTGGTGTAACGGAGAGGTGGCACTTTCCCTTCTGCTGTACAGAAGTCGGGGAGAGCTTTAAGTGTGAGCGCTGCGGCAAGGTTTTTGCCTACAAGTACTACCGGGACAAGCACCTCAAGTACACTCGCTGCGTGGACCAGGGGGACCGCAAATTTCCTTGTCACCTTTGTAACCGATCCTTTGAAAAACGAGACAGGCTGAGGATCCATATTCTCCACGTTCACGAAAAGCACAGACCTCATAAGGTGAGCCTGCTCCTGGGTGTCTCCGCAGTTACTGTGGCTCTTCTGGGGGGACAAATTAAGGGAACATTTTTTTTGGCTGCGGTAAGATGCTGATGTTCCCCCTCCTCCAATTTCCCAGGCAGTTCCCTGGTGAGACCACTCTGCCTGTACAGGAAGAGTGTGTCTTGTGCAGTTGAAGAAATTTAATGGATTTATATTGCAGAAAATAAACCCGACAGTCTCAGTGAGATTTTGAAAAAAACCCCAATAGTTCTTCTGGGCTTTTTGGATGTTTGTGTGTGATTTTGCTACTTTCCTTACACAGTGTGGGGCTGGATTGTGTTTGAAGGTGCTTCCCTTGTCCAGGATTGGGAGAGACTCGTGTCTCACTCCCCTCCTTCAGTGTAAGAACTGTCGGACACAACAGGGTTTTACATCCAATGTGGAGCAGATTTTCAATTGATGGAAGCAAATTCTTGCTGAGATAGTTGCCTCATCTCCACTAAACAGCTCTCTGTAGCACTGGTTTTCTCCAGGAGCACTGACAGTGGAAAATCAGACTTTTTCTAAAGGCTTGGGAAGCGCAAGTTCCAGTGCTTAAAATTACAGTTAAATCAGTCCTGAAAATCTTCGAAATACCTCTTTTATAGATCATCCTGGAATTATGTGAATTTTTCAGAAAAAGCTTTTATAACTAAATCAGCAATATTACAGTGTCAGAATATCACATTGATTTAGTAACAGATGAAAAAATATAGTTCTGTTAAATATGAGGTATTAAATGTCATGTAATTCTTCCCCTCTTTCTGTCCTTTATTTTATTTCCTAGAGCATTTATTTTTGAATGCATACAAAAGAAATATTTTAGAACAGCAGGAAGATAAACTTGTTCTGAATATATTTAATTTATATGAGAACAGATCAACTCAAAAAGCAAAGATAGAAAATCTGTCAGTACAATTACCTTCTTTCAAGATCAGTCATAGCTTACTTTATTTTGAACTTTTGAAAGATAATTTCTTTCAAATGATTGTAGCAGGAAAATTATTTTGGGGCTCAGACAAATTGCACTGAGTCAGTGCAAGTGTCTTAAATTACTACAGCCCCCTCTGAATTGGGTTTTATCCTGTTGCTGCCAGCCACAGAGTACACACCACACCGCAAAGACAGCAGGTCCTTGGGTTGCAAGATGAAGTGCTGCTTGTTTCACCCCTCTGAGAGGCACTTCTGACAGATCAAGCTGTAGGCTAAGTGATGTGACTGATTCATCATTTCTCAAAAATTGTTACTGTTTTAAAAGCTCCCCTTAAATATTTTTTTAGGAAGTTTGTCTTATTTGTTGAACAAAAATTTGAACTAACAGCTAGAGCTTAATCTGCATTTTGCAGAAACAGTTTTACAGAAATTTTCCAGTTTTGATTACTGAAAGTATTTTCTGTTAGTGTTCTGAAGAAGGATGCTTTTTAATGAAACATTTTTAACCACACATGCAAAAAAGCTTTGAAATTTTGCATTATTTCCCTTTAAAAAATTGTTCTTAAAACCAGATTAAAAGTTGACTGTATTTGAAATTGTTACTGCTTAAATTATTGCTGTGTTTGTATATACATAAATATATGTATGCAGATAAATACCTACATAATATATACATAGATATGTGTAGCAAAATACATGCACACGTCATCCACATACCTGATTTTTCTTTTTAGCTATGAAGTTGTGCGCTTCCTTTTAATTTAATTTCCCCCCTTTTTTTTTTTTTTTCCCCAGTGCTCGGTGTGTGGGAAGAGCTTTTCTCAGTCCTCCAGCCTGAACAAACACATGAGGGTTCACTCCGGCGAGCGCCCTTACAAATGTGTCTACTGCAACAAGGTGAGGCAAAGCCCCAGCTTGTGCCTGCACCCCAGCCTGTCCCTCTGTCTGTCCTCTGCCACGCTCAGGTCACACTGCACCTGATGGGCTGGCTCTTCCCATCCTCGTGTTTTCTTTTATAAATTTTTCTGTTTCTTTTCAGTTTTCTTTAAAGCAAATGCCTTCTATTTAAGTTGATAACCAGACGAGTTGAGTATATATTCTGGGCACAGTTGTGAGTTGAAGTGATAGGACTGGCTGAGACTGAAGAAACAGGGTCTGGTCTCCATCTGATGTGGTAATTTGTGTTTTACCACAGCTCAGAGAGCTGCTGCCGGGGATAAGGTTTAGGAAACCTTGACAGCATTTCAAATACTATCCAAGGTGTACAGTTAGACCCAGTGTTCCCCTTTTTCATCACATAGGTGGTTTTTGATGTTGCTGATACTGCTTCTGCAGTGCAGTAAACAGATTTGTCCCATTAGCTGGACCTGCACAGTAGGACTTTGGCTTACCTTGACATAACAGGGCGATTGATGTGCAACTGGGCATGGAGGTTTAATTTCAAAAAGAATGTGAATAAAGCCATACAGCAGGATCAAAGATGTGCTCAGCTGCTACTGCTCTTCACAGAAAGGATGATTCAGGTGAGCTCTCCCTGTCAGAGCAGTGACAGCTCTCCCAGAATATGGAGGGTGGATGTACAGGCTGCTGCTGGATGAATATCGGTAGGGCTCCAGGTGCTATGATCTGTCCATGCCAATGCAGAAGCAGCATCAGCATGTAGTAAAGTGGTCCTGATTTTGTAGAGAGAGATGTTTTGTTTGTGGCTGTCTGGACTAAACACAGATCTGAAGTGTCTTGTAGTGAAGAAGCTCCTTTGGGCTATGAGAGTTTTTTCCTTCCCAGACGTCCCAAAGACTTCTAGGCAGAGTTAAGGATGATGCGTCATCCTTTAATCTTCCAATAACAAGAAGAGATGGCAGAGCTTTGCAGGTTGTTCTCTGAACATATATCTCTCTAGGACATGTGGGACACCCCTGACCAGTCCCCAGACATTCTGGTAGGACCTCAGGCTGCAAGATGCAGCTCTCCTAGGATGGATCTAGGGATCTCAGATCTGTTTGCACTCTAAGGTTCTTAGTGAAAAGCTATCTGAGCTGTATTGCTCTGCTATGAAAACTTAACTTGTGATGGTTCAGCAACATAACTGTATTGAGGAATTTTTTTGTGTGGTCTGCAAATAGTCAGTGACCTGAAAGTGTCTCTCTCAGGAAAAGAAAAAATGGGCAAAACATGGGCAGCTTTGCAACATTCCTGC
>NW_010118380.1:0-33941 GCF_000699245.1 Pterocles gutturalis | reverse complement strand
TGATGAGAGGGTTTTCTTCACAAATGCAGGAGTCTTTCAGGGGGACAGAGTGTGACTGTGCACGTTTTGCTACTTCTGAGGGGGGAAAACGAGCTGGAATGTCTGAGTGAAGGAAGACCAGAGCATGATGGAGAGGGAAAATTAAACCTGAAAAGGTGGATGCTGGACTCACTGCGTGGTTGAATTCTGGCAGCTGAATCCCAAGCCAGTGTATGTAAACATGAAAGGGCTTCTCTGAAAATGAACCTGCATTATGTCTCCCAAACATGAAGGAGCTGCAAAGCTAATTAGGAAAGTTGACTTCTTATCCTTTGACATGTAGAAGATATTTACTGGTGTCTCTGGTTAAGAAATATCTCTCTCAGCTTCATCTAACTCCATGGACTCTGCCATATCTCTAAAGCTGAGTGGGATGGCTATTAGCTTTTGGTTCTTTGTTGCTGGGAGTTTTCGTTTTTTCTCCAACTATCAGAGGATGTGAGCTATTTGAGGACTTATTGTCAGGGTGCTGTGCTTCTGATGGGGTCTGGGTTAGCTGAACCTGTGGATTACATATGTGAAAATAGATTACTTTCAACTCCTTCTCCCCCCTTTCTGATCCCTGCCCTTTCAGGCGTTCACGGCATCCAGCATCCTGCGCACTCACATCCGCCAGCACTCGGGGGAGAAGCCCTTCAAGTGCAAGCACTGCGGCAAAGCCTTTGCCTCACACGCAGCCCACGACAGTCACGTGCGCCGCACGCACAGCAAGGAGAAGGGCTGCACTTGCTCAGTGTGTGGCCAGCACTTCCCAGAACAGGAGGATTACCACTTCCACATGAAGATTCATGCCACTCATTAGTCAAGAACCCCATGGACCCATCCTGGACCAGCCCATGTGTGTATCGGTCTATGTGTATGTGTTCGTGCGTGGTTGTGTGCACGCCGCAGGTGATGTTTACCCTCACAGTGACTCTGGGTACATCCAGTCTCTGGACCTTGGGCGTATTTCTGAGTGCAGGGGACAGGAGTTTCTCACCTGTGTACCCTGCTGTCACACTGGGGTGAATGAAGTCCAACGTGCTTTTTTTTATCAAGTGCATTTTCCAAAGACAATTTTAACCTATTTGTTTTGTTTGGACGCATGACCAGGTATGGGGTCTTCTTCCCCTTAACCTGCAATCTAATGATGCCCTATTGAAATGTGAACTGCCTCAGAGACACTGACTGCTGGACTATCCTAGGGCTGTTTAATTCCTTCACTCAGTTGCTGGGACATGGGGAGCGCCAGGGCAGTGAGACCAGCTCTTCCAGAGGATGCTGGATGCTGGTTAGCCCAGGGTATGATGAGATAGCTGCAGGCTGTCATGACAGCTATCAGAGATAGTGGAGAGTCTAGAGGATCAAATGTAGATACTCCCAAGCACCAGTGAGGTCTCAGTGGGTCACAAGTAGCCTTACAGCAGCATTGCACTGAGGGCTTGGCAAAGGCCAGGAGCAGGCACAATCCCACCAGTGGGCTCATCTGGCTGAATTTCCCTGAACCTGTCTCTCATTCTGGCCAAGTGGGCCTTCATGGAGAGTCCTGACATGAAGGCTGGGCTCCTCTGCTTCCTCCTGGCTCTGCGGAGGATGGCTGCTGTAGTGGCACTCCCGTAACTTATCCTAAATTTGAAAGTGTAAGATAGATGATACCAGGACTTCTCAGCCCGTATACCTCTCTGCACATGAAATTCCCTCCCCGGCCTCCAGGAAAGCCTTCACCTCCATGGGAAGACTAGAAGTTGTCACCCTCTATTTCTCACTGACCATACCAGCAAGTCAGGAGTGATTTGTGCAGGTTTTGTTTTCTTTTTAGCAAAAGGGAAGTCTTTGATCGTAAGTGATGGGGTTTTTTTGCTATAGCAAGAATTGCTCATTTGGCTGTGGGTGAGAAGACATATCCCGTGATCCTTTTCTTGAAAGCTCTGGTTTTGTTTCTTTTGTACTCTGAGTAGGAGGAGAACTCCTAACGCCCCAGACATCCTGTCCTTTCATACCAACAAACTTTGACCCAGATCAAAGCTGTCTCAAGAGCATATTACAATGGATAAAGGAATTTCAGTGTAAAATCCTAGTTGTTTAGACCCTGATTTTTGCAAAGTATTTTCAAAATTTTTAAGAATCCCTAACAAAATGGCATTCCCTGGCAATGTGAAATCTCAGCTGGAGATGAAAGCTTAGCAAAAAGCCTGTACTGAAGGACCACTGAGTATAGGGAGTCCTTTTTTATCACTGAGTGGCCACCATGATTGGCAGGTGGCTGTGCATCTGAGATGGGCTCCCTGTGTCAGTGGGACTGTGTGTTGCATCCCGGAGGGATAATGAAGCCCCTGCTGGAACTTGTTGGTGAACACAGGTAGTTTGATGTTACTGGGATGATGAGATTCTCTTAATATCCTAGATCAGCTAGGATTAGCAAGGACTTTGCACATATGTATAAGAGAGAAAAGTTTTTATTTTGTGCCAACCTTTAAAAATGGCATAGAACAGAAAAAAATATTACCTGCACATTTAATTATGCCATGCAGATACTGTATCTATAAATATATTGATTTGCACTAATTTTTATATGGTTTATTGTACCTTAAGTTGCTCTGTTCTCATTGTTTTCATGGTAAAAATATTTTTAAAATATTTATAGAACCACTTACTTGTAAGCAAAATATTGAGGCCCAGCACTAGGCAGTATCTGAAATAAGCAAGCCGTTAGTATTGTACATACATGTAGGTTTTAGTGTAGAATGAAGATGACATTTTGTTCTGAATTTTTTTGCTTATTTTAATACCAAATATTACTATAATAGAACAGGCTGTATTTTTGTACATATTGAGGGCTGAACTGGTGAGCTCTAAATAGTAAAAAAATAGTTCCTGAGCAGAACATTATCACAGTATTTATGTCTACAAACTATGCTAAAGTACAGGTGGGGGAACTGAATCTTGCCTCCAGCTGCCTGCGTGCATGGAGGTGTTTTTCTCCAAGCATAGAAAACCCTGGCCAACAGAAATGTGAATTCTGCACGTGAAGGCTTTGCTGGTTCGGTCCCATAAATAACTCAATATTCATTAACTACCTAGTAATGAAAGAAATCTTGTGCCTAGGAATGGCTTGGTTAGTTTCCCATGCAGGTGATCTCATTGTTTCTTGTGAATTAAGGTTATTTATTTACTGGAGTGGTGCATCTTCTGTAGTGCTTTTAATTGTGTGAATTTTCTTCTGCTTGAAGAACACCCAGATATCTTGTACTAAAATATTAGCACCCTCCTGATGAGTGAGTTGTCTGTAAAAAAGTATGTGAAGGGTTTTGCTTGTACTTGAAATTGAAGGTATTGGTTGTCTTGCACATTAAACCTGTATATGTAAATTTTGATGCTAATTATTAAGATCGTTATACTTCATGCAGAGGATGAAAATAAATTATTGGATGCCGTAGTGTACACTAACGGGCTATAGGTTGTTTTCTGCCATATATGTTGGTTGGAGTTGTATATTTGAGGTACTAGCAAATGCGTGAAGGGTGTTTTCAGGTCATTTGTAGGTCGTTACAGAGTCAAACTGTCTCTTACTGGGAATTCTAGCCCTTGTCCTGCTGGGTAGCAGCTGACTGCATTAGAAGTCAAAGGCAGCCAGTGTCTTGATGAATCGGTCCTTAAGTGTCCCAGCAGTTCATGGAAGCTGAGGCCATTCAGTTCTGGATTGAGTTCACCCCCACTTGCAGGCAAGATGATGGATCCGGATTGAGCACTAAAAAAGGTATTTAACTACCCTATAGCATCCTCCTCTCCCTTCTGAATAGCGAGTCCCAGCTGTGCTGGGGCTGGGGGCAGCAGGGGTGGCGCTTGCCCAGCAGCACACTTCACAGCAGGGTGGGGAGAAGTAAAGCAGCAGGAAGCAGGAAATAAAGCAGCAGGATGCAGGAGGGAGGGCAGGCTGAGCTGCCGCTGGCAGATTTTTGTCACCTGCAAGGAAAATGTAGTGTTTGTCACTGCAAACATATTGCTGCCCTTGCCAGAGAGGGTTTAGGGGATATTAGATTTAGATTAGGGAATGCCCCTGCAGTGTACACGTACCCTGTGTGCCTCCAGTCAGCTGAGGTTTTCCTCCCTAGGCATCTGCACATTTACTTGCACCTTCTGTGGCCATGCTGCTGGCATCCTGGTGAATGAGCAGCTCCAGCCAGCTCAGCCAGGAGCGGGGTTTTCAGTATTTATACACGCAGATCAGAAGCAGGGGGAGGGAGGCAATGTGTGCACACTGCGCTTTTTCATCTGGCAGCTTCCCAGGATGACTGTGCGGTGTAGAAAGCCACGTGCATGAAGGAGGCTGCACTGTAAGTTCAAGTGAAGGGATAATGTTTGTGACCAAGCCAACTGTAAAAGCTCAGTCCTTTGGCAGGGAAGCCCCAGCTGCTACGTTGCTCCTGAACAGCCACTGTACTTGATGCTCCTGCTGGCCATTTCTGAGCTTACGCTGCAGAAAGCAGGATGTCCCTGCAGCTATCTGAGGGACCAGGCTGTGGCTCTGCATGTTGCACTAGATCTGCCTCTCCCATTCCCTTCTTGCCATCATCAGATACAGGATGGCAGCAACATTTCCCATGAATACACTATGTGCAATAAGTACCCACATTTTTTCACTCAGTTTGGCTTAAGCAGTAGCTGTAGCGTGGCTTCCCTGGCTGGGGGCTCATTGTCACTGCATCCCCTACGGCAAAGGATTACAGAAACTGTACCTGACTTGTGCACCCTGGGATGAATCAGCCCTGTAAGACACTAGCTGATTTTAAGTGCTTTGCATTAAATGTGTCAGGTTTGTTATTTTTTTTTTAATGTTAAATGGAAAGTGATCTAAGTAGCAATCAGAAGATGGGGGCAGTCTCGGAGGTGGTGTGAGGCTAACTCCTGAAAATCCCCTCCTTGGTGAATGACAATGGAGAGAGAAAAACAAAAAGGTGGCCCCAGAGCTCAGGCTGGCAAGTGGAAGGAACAAAAGGCCTGGCCACCGACATCTGCTGCATCTCCCTGCTCTTCAAACGTCCACATCCCCCTGCGGCCCCAGCCCCTGTCCCTCTGCGCTCCCCCGGGGACTCGGGAGAGGGAGGTGGTTAACCACCGAGGGAAGGCAAAAAGCCGCAAGGAGCTTAGCAAACTGAAGATAATGCCACAAACAAATATTGATTAGTGCCAAACTGTCCATTAAACAAGAGAGATTGTTCACCAGGGGAGCCCTGACCGGCTGTCCCCTCCTTCAGAAAGCTGTTTCTTGGGGTACCAATCTCCTACGTGCATCTGCAGCAAGCACTGGTCTTTGTTTCACCCGTGTGGACACAGTCACCATCACTTTCATTTCCTTTTCTTTCTCTCCTCACACATGCATGTCCCCTTGCACCTTCTCCCTTCTGGCTCTCCTTAATGCACGTAGTGCAGGGCCCGGGGCACACAGGGGGTGTCAGGAGACTCAAGCATTGCTCTCTGCTTTCTGAAAAGCCAGTTCCTCAAAGGTGCCTGGGGCTGGGTGTTGGCAACTGAGGGTATTTGGGAGCACCAGAGGACAGCACCACAGCACCTCTGCCTGTCCTGCAGCGAGACCCAAGCAGTTCTACTCCATCTCCATCCCCAGCCAGTCACTCTCCAACAGCTCTTGCTGTAGGGGCCATCCTGGAAACCCCAGCTTAGCTGCATTGCAGCAGTGGTAACCAGGCTTAAATTCACAGGCCTAACCTCTGGCTAAGCCAGCAGATTAGTAGTGTGGAGAGCACTGCTGCATGCCTTAGTGTGAGAATGCCACACAGCCCTGCAAATTGTGGAATTACCAGTCTGCAAAGAAGCTGTGAGAAAATGCAATTTCCACCCCTTTGACTGCAGGAGTTTGAGCAGAACCAGCAGAAGACACCTTGGTCACTAACAGAAATGCAGTAGCAGAGAAAATGCCCTCTGTCTGTCAAGGAGGGGGAAAGGGATGAATTCTTGAGGTATACTGGCTAAAAAAAATGCAATTCACAGATAATCCCTGAAGTGAAATCAAGCTGTGGAACCCCTCCTCCTCCCTAGGAAGAAAGGGTTGAGTCCATCCTTTGCCTTAACCTGGGCGAAGTCGGTGGCATTCACTCTGGAGCCACAGGGCTCTGCATGGTTTGGAGGACACTGGCCTGGCACGGTGGTGGTGGGGATGTGGTGGCAGGCCACTCCCTGGAGAAGTCTCGCTTTCCCACAAGTGGGAGTGCAGCCCCATGGCCGGGTGCTGATGGCCATCGGAGGGATTACCTGTATTGATTCTCTAATAGCTGTCAAGGTGGAGGGAAAGACTACTCTGCCACAAGCTGGGAGCTCTTAGCTGAGTGGGAGAATAAATGCCCCATTAAAGGTTTCATTCAATAACAATCTTTACTAAAGTAAATGGACAACAGCAGCCCCCTCCCCCCAGTCCCTGATGCAAGAGCCATTACGGAGCAGGAAGGCAGCACACAGGAACATATATTTCTGCAGTATCAGTTTCACCAACAGTCTCAAACGACTCTTTTAATGAAAAGAGGATTTTTTTTCATTTTTTTTTTTCCAGGGGTGTGAAAACCCTAAGGAAACAACCAAAGGGGAATCCATTCACTTTCTTGAACCTCCTCCCCCAGCCTGAGGCATGGCCGTTTCCCACTGATGTATCCATCAGCAAGCGGTGAGCAGGACCACAGGCTGGCAGCATCCTGCTCTTGCTGCTGCTGGGGACAGGCAAGACAGGAACAGTGAGCGCTGGAGATGGCAGCACTGAAGGTCTCTGGTGGAAGCTGAAGGCTTTCCCCTCCACAAGCCATGTGCAGTGCTGAAAGAAAGACAGTCCTGCTCTGGAGGGCAGCAATGCTTGGATCTTGCTTTCCTGGTGTGTCTAGAGCCGCCTTCTCTAAGGCTTCCTCCCCCATGCTGGCAGTAAAAGGCAGCTTCACACGATGGCTCTGAAACCCGGGGAGCTGAGACAGGCCTCTGCAGGGTGTCTCTGCTCCACACAGTGTAACGAGGCCAATCCAGATTTTTGATAGTCAAAATGAGTTTGATGGACCTGTGGTCAAGGGTGGTGTGAAACCTTGCATGGATATTACTATATTTATCAAGCTGCTTTATCACAGTAGGCTTCTATTTAACTCACGCCTCCTCTAAGCCTTTCTCCCTTAGTTTCAGAACCAGAGGGATCCCACACACAGTTACTCTAGTACACACAGAACAAAATTCAACATGAAAAAACCTGTCAGGAAAAACGAACATTCCTGGAAAAGAGACATTTGGCTATTTGCCCAAGCATCTGGGTTCTTTAGTTGTCCTCCCAGACCCCTTCCCAAGGGTGCACTCTGCCTAATATTTTGGAGGTTTGAGAAAGGAGGGATGGAGAATGAGCCTTTCAGGTAGTTTATTTTGGGGGGTTTATTTCCATCAAGAAGAGAGTTCAGGTGCAGATCTGGAGGCAGGGTGGCAGCCTCAGAGAAAACCACTCTGCTCTTAGCTCCATCTGGGGAAGGCACCTGGATTTAGGGCTTTTAAGCCCCTTTTGTGTTTCTACCCTGTTATGACCCTGTTATCACCGTGTTAACAGAGCTTGCTTCTATATGTTGGGTTTTTTTAAGTGTATAATATTCAAATTTAAAAGGTATGTAGATTTTGGTTAGAGTAACTGGCCAGATCTATGCAGATGGTCTGTCTAACCCAGTGTAGTTGCTGTCAGTTTTGTAACTGTAAGACATGAGCAGTAGGGCCAGACGTCTTCTTTTATGGCTTTGATTGATGTCATCTCATGGGAGCTCCTTCTGGCAGGGATGTTGTTATGACAAAAATGTTCTATGGGAGGGCTAAGGGAGAACAGTTGTTCTAAGTAAGATAAAATAATTTAATTTGTGAGAAATTCATAAGGGAAGAAAAACTCAAGTGACTGCTAACAGTTAAAAACTCCCCCAAAGTCCATGGACCTTTTTGGTTCGTGACACTTTAATTATATCTGTCTGGTAGATGGATCACTTATTTTACTAGCAGCAATAAGGAAACCAAAATTACTATAAAATCTTTTAAATTTTATCTTTACTTTTTCTTCAGTCTAGGTCTTTGGGACTCTTCCTTGCAGCAGAATTTCATTAGGTTAGAACAAATGGCAGTTCTGTATAATGTATAGCAATGGCTAAAGATTATGCCTATTGCGTTTATACAGGTTTATGCCTTTAATCATTGTTGTAGGAAAGAAAAAACACATATTTCCATGATACTTATGACACAAGGGTATTAAATTTCCATTATAATAATAGAGTTATACTAGGGGAGTTAAAAACAAAATAAAGTATTCTGAATTAAGAGAGTCCTGTTTGCTTCTGTTTTATATAACTGTATGGTTGTACTGATAACCCCCTCCTCTATGCTCTGTAGGAATTCTCCAAGCATACGTATAACGTCTACTAAAAATGTCCTGAAAAATCAAGCAATACTGAATATTCAAGCAAACTGAATATAAAACTAATAACTATCCATTCTCGGTTTCATTAGTCCTTGGCTGGCATTCATGTTTCAAAAGATAATGAATTTGCTAGAGTTTCTTTTCAAGAAATGCTGTGACTTTCAAATCAGGTACTCGGCACCATCTATTTATTTACCAGCCGAGTCTGAATGGAGGATGAGCAGAAGAATTTACAGCAATGGCAGATGGCAGCCACTCTTCTTGTCCTACTGCTTCTGACAACCGTGGTTCCCTTGGGCCCTAGTGGGATAGTGGTTCATACCCTTTCCAGTCTTTACGTTGCATTGATATTTGGCATCCTTTGCTTTTTTTCCCACATTTTATAGACCGTTCTGTAGTATGAAAGAGCTGACAGTGCCCAGCTGAAGGGGTAAGTCTTTCAAAGAAGCTTTGCTGGCAACATGTTTTAACATCTGCTTTTGTGGAAGCTGCTTCACTTCGTAGTGTTACTATATTGGTATTGATCTGTGCTGTGTAGGTCCGTATTTGTCAAGCTTTCAAAGACATATTATCAAAGATTTCTACATGAGAGAGTAATTAAAGGTCAACCTCATAAATAGTTATAACACCCAATGCCAAAGGGGAATTGTTACAGTCATTAGACACTCATTGGAAGTTTAACCTGCTGGAGTTTAATCTGAGGTTCTGTAGCTTCAGCGCAGCCAAGTCCTGCCATGGCCAGGCGGCCCCATGAGAGCCTGGGCACCATGGTGCGGTCAGCATGGCCATTGATGAGACCAGGCCAACAGCTCTGCCTGTCCTCAACCCTTCGGCACGTACAGTCCAACACAGTGCAGTTGTCCACCTCTCCTTGCTTTCGGGCAGGTCCCCTTTTTCAGCAGGATTCGGCAGCCTCATGTTGCTGTATACATACCAGTCCCTGGGGCTGGGGCTGTAAGAAAGAGCTTTTAACCCACTATTGTAACTATTTGGATTCAAGGCTGCCACCCAGCAGCTCCCCCCACGTTCCCACCTACCAGGGGACAGAGTTAAACTTACTTCAATGTCAGGCTCTTCACTGCTCTCTTTTCATCATTACGTGAAGAGTACGGAATAAAATGAAATTAAAGAATTACATGCTTTAGTGGATTAATGTATGGCTGGAGAAAAAGGACAAAGATTTTACAAATTCAATCCCTCTTTCCATTGCTAAACAAGACATTTAAAAGTGTCCAAGCTTGAGGCAGACAGCTCAGTTAACTACCTTCAGAGGGGAAAAGAGGTCTTTTAGTACTATTCATCATCTTGAAGACTGTGGTCTTCAAGCTCTATTTCATGAGTTTGGATTATTTTACTTAAAGCTGCATCTGATTTAGAGATTACTTTTTTTTTTTCTAAACATCTATAGGGTTATTGCAAGCTTCCACCCACTGCCATTCACTTGGATAGCAATGTATCAAGAAGTTAATTGTTTTTCCTATCCAGATCTTTAAAGATTCTGTCATGACCAAATATTTCATTTCCCCAAAAGAATAGCTATGGGGGACGGGGGGAAGTATATTTATTACTTCTTTTTGTATTTCATGCAGTTGCTGGTAAAATATTCAATTAACCTAAAATTACAAATGCAAACTTGTCAGATATTGTCTTTTGTGACTGGCCATCTAGACCAGGGCAAAATGTTTTTGAATCAGCTTGAGGAATTCGACTTCTCAACTTGCTGAGATGAGGGATGAACACTTATGGCTTTTCTAACATGTTTTTCATACCAGTAAAATACGCAAGCCTTTTCCGACCACTGTTTTCAGATCCATAGCGTGCATTTGCAATGGATGCACATAAAGGATTTTTTCGATTGTTAGGCACTTTGTTCTTTGGATGATGCTTCTTTGGAAGCATTATTTTGGGTAGGAGTGACATTCTTTCACAAATGATTAATATGTTAAATAGGAAAATGGTGACTTTCTGAACAGCAGCTTGAGAGCAGGAAGGCAGACATGACAGAGCCAGCCAGGACACACTGTCAGTGGTGCCTTTTGGGCACAGTTTTCCTATGGGAACAGAGGGTTGATGCTTGGCTTCCCCTGGGGCCAGCAGATGGTAAGTGTTTGTGCCTGGCAAATTATTGTGTGTGACAAAAAACCACCAAAACACAACCCCCACCCCCCCAAAAAAAAAAACCAAAACAAACGTCCACCAAACTGGTAGGAAACTTGTCCATCTGATTGATGGGAAAGGGTGGTAAAATCGGATTTATCAGTAAATGTCACTTCAGAACTAACAAAGCTGATAGGAATGCAGCCAGCAGGAACATTAATTTATCTACGAATGAGTTTCCTCCCCTCCTTCTGGGGGCTTATTGCCTGCACTAATAGGGTCTTGGGTCTTTTCCTGATAGATGCCTTGAATGCAAGGCAGCAGATTTAAAGATAATCATGACAATGACTCTGATAATGGCCGGCTCCTAGCCTAAAGCTGGCGATGGGGAGTGTGAAAGCATCTTGGCCAAGGCAGGCACAGCACTTTCCTCCCTTCCTGCTGTGAGATTATCTCCACCTTCAGGAGTTTAACCTGCTATGAGGGTCAACCCTCTTTGACCTGTTCTGTTCTGACCCTAGAATTGACATGTAAAGGTATTTTAAAACTTTAAAAGGTCCCTATTGATTTCACTACAATGGCTCCTTTGCAGCACAATGACCCCAATCCTGGAGCTTCTGGCTGGGCTGCGCTGGTTTTGGCAGTGCCTCTGGCTTCCAGCTGTGCAGGGCTGGCTCTGGTGCAGGTTGGTCTCTTCCAAGCCTCTTTCTTGCTGACTTCTGACTGTCACCTTCCCCAAGGCCCTGCTACGCAGCCAGGACAAGGTGGAAACCTGCAACAGAGGAAGGTGTTGGAGCTATTTTGGTGATCTTCTGTTACTCACCAATTTCTCTGCTGAAAGAGAGTCTTCTCAAGGCAGTAAAACTGGGAGCAGGGCAAAGGAACAGTCAGATATTTGGGAGACCTTGAACAGGAATATTTTAATCTTCTGATGTGACATCCATTCACACTTTTTTTCCCACAGATCTTCAGAGACTTTTGTGAAGATAGCAATTCTTATTTTTCCAAATGGAAAAAAGAGACATGGGTTAGATAGATGATTTTCCTTGCACGGAAGAGACTGATGCCAAAAATAGAGCCCAAAACTCTGTTAATGGACCTCAAAAAATTACAATACAGAAGTGAGATACAAACAAGTGCTTCCCACAGACAGCTTTGCTTCCTCCTATTATGCTATATTTTCCAAGGGAAGGAGCCACAATGCATGCGGAAGGGAGCTGCATCACGTCAGCTCTATAGGCTGCTTGGGACCAGCCTGTGCTTTGTGTGCTCTACAACACATTGCTTCTCCCCGTGCATGGGGGAAAAAGAGCAATAAGGGAACATCACAGTGCAAGTGAGCTATTCTAAATCTCAGTGTCATGAGCAGCAGATCAACACATTTGTAATCACTGTTTACTATTTCTTATTTGGCTCAGTCCAAAGCAAGGCAAGTTTCCTTCTTGAACATTTTGGTGTGCTAGTCTCTGCCAGGTCCTTCTCATTGTCCTGCTGCCTATGTCTTCCTAACCCTATTTGTTCAGTTCCTTTTGGCTTTCCAAGGGCACAGCTTGCATTTGCATGCCTGATGATGCCTTTTGCTGGATCACTGTGTATGTGCCTCTGTAACCATGCTCAGGAACCCATCTAATAGTCTGCTAAGCTAATAACTCTCCCTCCATTGGAGTTGGTCAGTGGAGACCATCTGTCCCCATTGCAACTGGGGCTTTAGTAACTGTTTAGAATATACCAGGCAAGGTTGCTTTTCGTTACATTGCTCCCCCTCTTCAGTGAAGTTATTTGTTATAGGCTTTTAGGTATACTTGTAATTTTCTTCTCCTGTATAGCTGAATTTCCTTTTGTGCAGACTTTCTCCTTGGAAATGAAACCCTTTTGTTATTTTAAATAGTGAACAAATTGTCTCAACTTTGTACCTACTTAAACATTACAAGATTATAATTAGGACATATATGGGAAAAGATCTAAGATATACATGTTCTTTAGAAGAAAGACAGATGTCTGAATTACTTGATTAAAACCCTGCTGTCTGCTACATCAATTATGCTGCTTAGAATTTGCTCCTTATTAGACAGTTCTTAAAAAAAGGAAAACAAAAAGTAATATTTTTTTTAAAATGCTTACAGGCTGTTACACCTTTTATTTCCTCGATAATATTCAGTACCTACTTCCTTCCTATGGTACTCGCACTCAAGGGCCCGGTGTAAAGGCAGATAGGTGAACAATATCTATTGCAAAGCCACTTGTTTGAGTTACAAGTATTTTCTACACCTCAGCCACTGAAAAGAGAATAGCCTGCACTAGAGCGGCTCAGACTTTCCTCTGAGTAATAATATTACAGTGTTTAGCTCCAGCATGCAGCATAACCATTGGTTGCTATTGCTTTATGTATTTCAGATGTAAAAATGTGACAAATGGAACATATGTAATTTGAGATGGAGTGGGGCCTTTGGATGAATGACAAATTCAACACAAATTCAACCTTCTCACTATGATATTTATTGCTGAACACATGCATTTGATGAATACTTCCCACAGATGTGGCGGAAGGTTCCTGTAGAAATAAAAATTGCATTAGAGAATGCTCAGATTATTCCATGATGGATGTGCTGTAAGAATCTGAAGAGATTAGACTGAATAATTAAACAAATAATTCTAATTTGAGTGAATCATCAAAGTTTTAGCCTTGTTTTGTGTATGAGATTAGGTTAAAATTATAACTAGGGATGGAGCAATGGGAGACAACAACCTTGTTAGCAGTCTTTTCCCACCTGAGAAAGTGGTGTAAGGTACAAAGACAGTATTCCTTAAAACAGGAAAGCTTCATTATCTCATTGCTTTATTTCTGTATTAAATTCTTGTCACACTACCACCTAAGCTCTAAAATTACTGTTTTCTTCTTCTTTGTTCCTGACCATTTTGATTCTTAGTTCTCTTGTGTGTAAACATACACATGTGTATTTATAAAGACATGTTAAGGTAAGGACAGTAAAAATGTATAAGCTACTATGAGAATGTTATATATTTTCACATTGTCAGTTCACCAGAGCTGCACAAAATAAACAACAATTTATGTTACATGGTTTAAAAGCCTAAACTTGCAATAACAGAATAATAAATCACATCTGAAATTTGAAGTGAAACCTGAAGTGAGATGAACATCATGCTTTCCTTTCTATTTTGCACTACATAGGATTAACTCTGTTGAATTGGTAGATTTATAGCTTTTAATAAATGTTTTGATACATGTGAATTCACAGTGCTAAAGATAATGTCAACACATTAATTTTCCATAATTTTGTATTGCTAATGAAGTAGAAAATAAAGAAAGTCTAATAAAACTGTGGTACCAGTGCCTTTTTAAGCTGTTGTGACACTGTTACAATGAGTCTGTAGGTACAAGACTGGAGGGAGGGTGTGTGTATACACATACAATTTTTATTATTTTTTTGAAAAAATCACTGTTTTGCTAGTCTTAGAGATCAAAGTCTGTTTTAGCCAGAGGTCAGACTGCCATTCTGACCTTTATTAACCTTCATTGTTTTAACTGATCATTTTGCTTTCTGAATTTTTTTCTATCAGTGAGTCAAGAAAACTGCCTCTCTAACCAGTATTGGTCAGGACAACGCAGTTTTATTTTGGATAAATAACAGAGCTTCAAGTGTCAAATCCTAGAACTGGTCCTCCATGACCAGGCTTTCCAATGTCTGTGAAGTTTGCCTTGGGAGTTTCATAGATAAGCACAGAACTGAGAGATCAGCATCTCCATATCTGAAAAATTTTACTCTTCTTCTTATGAAAAAGTGTAGTGCTCCAGGTACAATATTCAGGTTTTTTCTTCTTCCAGTCATGGCATGTTTGACATAAGGAACATGATGAATTCTTCTGGGCTCCAGAGGATCAACTGGTTTCTTACCAATACAGGAAATCTTTACAGAAAAAAAAGAGCAACATTTAGAGTAATTCCCATGGGAGTTTCTAGGAGGTTTGAACTAGAGCTTTTGGGACCTGATTAAAATTCATTTCATGGTTTTGAGGTTGGGAGGGTTTTTTTGCCGTGCTAGTGGGTTTTCAAGACCACAGATCTCCTTGGCTACTCCTCATCAATAAACTGTTTACAAAGTTTTTTTTTTTCCCAAAATGTTTAAAACCCCCCCCCCCCCCCCAAAAAAAAAAAAAAAAAGGACCCAAAGAGCTGGAGAAAATATATGCTCTTCCTCATATGAAGGCTTCTTACCAGAAATTGATGTCTTGATTTTTTTTTAATGCCTTTTAACATAAATATACCCCCATTGCACTTCAGGTTTCAAAAAGGAAGAACACATATGATTGACATCTATAAGTACACTTGTATGGAGCTTATGTGCACTTTTCAGTGATTCTATTGAACGTATCTCATCCTCAGAACTGTGACCTTGAGTTGTTTTTGTCTTAGTAAACTCAGCCTGGTTAGGAATCTTCCATTAATGTCCCAAAATGAAAGCTATAGCTCAGGCCCCTGGGATATCAGGAACAGAGGAATTTCACTGTCCTCTATACATGGCAATCAATTTGTTTAAATATATGCTGAGTAAGATGGATCCTAACCTGAAATATTAAATTTGTTTTTAGAGTGATACCGTGCTCAACTGATCTTTCTTTCTTTCTTGTTGCGGGTATTTTTTTAAAATCTTGCCCTTTCTATGTATTTTAGAATAGTATTTCCACAGACTTGAAGGAAATAACATAGGGAAAACAAATAGAAGAATTTTTTTCTCTTTCTTTTGTATATAACCAGCCGTTTTCCTACTTTTCTGGATTTTGTTGTGTTGGTTTTCCACCCCTCCTCCATGCACACCTGAAGAATGAAAATATTTTAACTCATGTTGGAGCTACCGTGCTTGATAAGCAGGTTCACCCCATTTAAGCTATGAATGCTTTGGCAAGTAACTAACCACCTGATATGAGAATGTGTAATTCAAGGAGGAGCTTTAGTATTAGAAGTCCAGGCAGGTTTTTACTAGCCTCTTGTTGCAGTTGCAAGGAACATGAGGAAAGGATTTCAGCAGCTACTGTTGAAACAGGATGACATGGATTGAAATGGACTATATAGTTTGTGAAAAGAGTATTGAGAAAACAAATGTAAAATACTAATATCACATTTACTGAGTAACTACTAAATAATTACTATTGGTAATTACTTAGGTTGCTGTGCAGTCCAAGGATGCCTAGAGGATGGTCGGGACTGGCTGAGTCAGCCGCATGTTGTGGTTCCTGCCATCCTGACTCCTCTGGCCTGGGGAGCAATGGGCTGTCCTTGAAACTTTCTCTGAGCTGTTCCTTCCCCCATTACACTAGATAGAAATCTTCTGCACGACCTAACATAACGACCTTTCTATGATCACTTGATACTGGCAGGTCTGGTTGCATTGTGGGGCTGGGGGGGGAAATGCATATCAGATCAGATAATGCCATTCATGGTGTCAGGAGCTATGCCCAGACAATGATTAGAAAGCCTCTCACCATATAGTCCTTGAGGGCATGGCTCCTGTAAGAAGTAATGTGGCCCAATGTCAGAAAGTGGTGGCCACCACCCTCACCGCACTATCGGGACAAAGCACCTCTTCAAATTGGTGCCTGCACAGAAAGGAAGGAGGGAACGAAACAGCCTCTTACTGACTGACTCTGAGGAAGGAATGGCAGTCTCTGTATGCCTGGCCAAACCTGTGTTGTCCTCTCCCTTGCTGCAGCCAGTTGTGCTCAGCTCCACAGTGCTCTGCCATGTACATAAGGGCTTGGCAGAAGGAGCTGATTGCTCTGTCAGCGCTGTCTGCTGGCAGGATTGCTGTCTGTGTCCTGTGATGGTTATCTGGCTTGCATGTTTCTGAGTGGGGTGAGGGCTAATGGGAAAAGGTAAAGAACAGGCAATGAAAAAAAAAAAGGATAGGTAGAAGGTATCAGTTGCTACCTGAATACCTGTGAAAATGAGGCTGGGTTTTTTAAGCATCTTATCGGAGCAAAGTAAAGGTCAAGGGAGAATGGAGGGTGGAGAGGAAACAGAAGATAATGTGAGAAGGAGAAGAGAGGAGGAGGGAAGAGACAAGGCGAAGGCCATGTCTGACAGAACAGGGAGGGAGAGAGGGTGGTGGGGACAATCAGGTGAGTGGGTTGGAGACTCAACACGGCCTTGGCTGCCTGAAGTTCTTGACTGACCCTGAGCACAGTAGAAACGCAGCAAGCCAGAAGTGTCTGGAGAGCTGTGCATGTCTCTATAAGCTGTGAGTGCCAAGACCCCTGCAGTAACATTGCTTCTCAACACCCCTTGGTGACGGGGGAGGAAGGACATTCGTTAAGCCCCAGATGACCCACCGAAGCACAGACACGCTGGCTGCTGCAGCCAGCCCCATGCCTCGGTGTGTGTCCTGGTGCAGGCGGCCCCTGGGGCCTGTGCTACCTTCATGCAATCAGTCTAGGTGCACTTTCTTTTCTCCTCGTGTTTGACTTTATTTTGAAGACCGCGCAAATCTACTTAGTGTGGTTTAATGAATGAAAGGGTTATTGCAGGCTGCTTAAATGCTTATCTCAACCAGCAAAGCACTCCTGCTCCACCGTGTGCTGGCCCTGGGCCACCAGCCAGGCTGCGTGGTGCGTCCCACCTGGCACACACCTGGGGTCTTGTGCTGGTGGTGACAGGGCATGAGACTCCCCTACAAAGCTTGGATGTCAGTAGTAAAACTGTCTTAAAACCTTCCTCCTTGGAGCCACATGTTTGTGAACCTTAGCAAGAAGGAGAAAGTGTTTGCAGTCTGGGCTAACACAGAATTCCACTTGGACCTTAACTCTGCGACAATATAATTTCCTGACATCTTCTCTAGCTATGCAGACCTGCCAGCTAGTGAAACCATGTTATCCTACTCACCTCCTTCTTGGAGTTCATAGTCCTCTGTTAGGGTTTATCAGCATACTGCTCCTTTCCAGCTTGCAGACAGGAAGCTGAGGCACAGCAAGGTTGCATGGCCTCTCACATGGATGCTTCTTCCTAACTCTTGGTGCTTAGCTGCCAGGACTGTGCTGTTAAGCTTCTCATAAGTTCCTTCCAGGGCAATGTGACACAAAATACTAACAAATGGGCAGTTCTGTATCTCACATATCCGTTGATGCCCCCAGCTACAGCTTGATTTCTCCTAATATCCTAAGACATGCTAGGAACCAAGGATTTCTGGGATGACGTTGGAGGGCTATGTTAAAGCAAGACAAAAAACACATTCTGCTTCTTCAGTAAAGACCATCATCAGTAAAGATGAAATTTTCATGATCTACTTCATACCCCTAGGCATGATGCTGGACTCAAAACTCACAAGCATGCATGCAGAAGGATTTTATATAAGTACAATAGGAGCTGTTCAAAACCAGATCTGCTTGCAGCATGGATATGTGTTTCATGGGGTTGAAACTTCATCTGTGACTTTGTTTCAAGATAACCCTTACAAAATTACAATTCTAGCCCAACTCTGGCTACTGTATAAATCTCAGCACAGACACCTGAAAATCTTGATTCGTACCTTTAGAAGACTGTAGGACATAGCTTGATGCAACTCAAGGAATTTTTTGAATTTTGTTTAAATTCTGTATTAGGAAATTTACCCTGATAGTGAGATGCCACATATTTACATTTAAAATTTCAGAGACAGTAATACTTGAGTGATGAAAATTATTTTCTAGAGTTTCCTACTGAGTACCAGGAAAAGTATCTGATTCCTTATCAGTCACATGGCCAAATGTGATAAAAGCCCACTTCTACCCTTGCTTTGTTTTCCAAACACTCCACCACCGGATTTGCCTGGAAGCAGCCTCTCTAATGGAAGGTTCCCTAAGAAAGAAATGTCACTCCCCATCAGTGATATTGTACACAAAGGCAGGCAACTGAAAGGCTCAGGAGACACTCCTGCACTATAGAGCTGAACAATTGATCCTCCCCACAGCACTATTAAGAGTCCTTGATAGCCACTACCTCTGAGACAATGTATTGTACAGAGAATTGTGGTTTGTTGTCAGTGGCTTGCAGAAAGCGTAATGGAGGTACTTGGTACTATAGATTGTTTAGAAAGGCAGACATTAATGAGAAGAAAAAAGCTGCTCCTGTGATCAGAAAATGAAAACCCAGGGAAAATAAGGGTAACAATGGCATTTAATTACAATTCCCTCTATCCTCCTACAGGCTATCCTACCTATGCAGCTCCCCTCTTGCAACACAACACAGTGCTTTTGAGGTCTGTTATTCTGATCTTCTGGTCTGGAAGTTGTGTATTTCTGTTTGGAAAATAAATGGTGGCTAGTTATCAGCAAGCATCAGTCTTAGGACTCTTACCCTAAATTCCAACCAGAAGTAGTTTGCAATGCTCAGAATTGTGCTGCAAACTGTACATTTTAGCATCACTAGGACTATTTATTACAGGTGGAAGAATGGTAAAAAGGCCTTATTTTTTTCCCCTTCTAGCAGTTGAAGAAATCTAGAGAAACTCAAATGAACTGAATGAAAGCAAGAGCTATTATTTTCAGAACAGGCTCATCTACTCTAATGTGCAATCTCTGCTGAATCGGACTTTTTGAGACATTTGAATGATATTTTCACTGTCAGTGCTGCTGTGAGAAAATATTAATAAAAAAATCCTGCTGACTGTGAAAGTCAGGTCTAATATACCCTCTTAATGAAAATATATGAAGTGGTGGCAATCGTCAATCGTTGAGTGGGAAAGTGGCAGCCTGAGAAACAGTTGCCTGACACATTTTGCAGCTGCTCCAGCTGTGCTGAATTCTCTGCTAGTGCATTCAGATGAAGCCAGAGAAGAAAAAAACCCCTGATTTCCTTTTGTTGAGACTTGGGTGGTGTTTAGGTCTCCAGCACCAGAGCAGTGACAGAGTTAAGGGCAGAGGAGCTGAGGGCCATGGGAGAAGTGCCACTGTCTCCCTGCTCAGTTTTAGCCACCCATAGTTAAACGTACATTGGCTTAGCTGGGTGCTGTTTCAGCTGTGCTGGGAGTCTCTGAAATAACTCTTCAGCATTGAAATATATCCACTGGCATAATTAAAGTAAAATACACCAGCTGGCTCTCCATGCCTCCAGACAGGCTGAGAGGGCAGGGGTCTGCCATGCCTTCCCAGTGCCATTAGCATTTTATGCAGGAGACTACAACCCCTACAATGCTGGGTACCATTCCATTCGCCACCAGTAGCAGCTAAATATTTGGAAAAAAGGCACCTGGACACAGAGGTGCCACCAATATGCCTCTGTCGCTATAAGCTTTATTGCAGATGTGGTTAAGGTGCAACAGGTGGTGACAAAATGTATCCCTGTACAAATATATTCTTCACAGGTAGTTTTACTTTTGCAGTGATGAAGTATAGGTAAAAGAACAAACCATACGTGGCTCTGTGTCTTCAGATAAAATTGCTATCCTTAGTTTGCCCTTGCACAGTTCAGCATCAGTGCATTATTGATTGGAATTAGGAAGTTAATAAGGTTTGGGCTAATTAATCAGATGGGTAGGGACTGGAACTGCACTGCAAGGCTTAATCAAGTCATCAAAGCTCTCAAGCCGTGAAGAAGGTAATTAAAGGAAAAGGATGCCTGTTATATAGTAACAGGAATCTAGGAGAGGACAAGAGCAAGATAGAGAAGCTCCATTTTCTTTTGTGCACTTTTCTGATATAAATCAGACCAAATGACCAAGGTACAGTGCTCCGCGTCCTATCAGCAAATTAAGTTGGATGAATTCATAAGTCATGTCAGAGAGGAATTTAGTCCAGCTAGTCTAATTGTGAAGAAATCTCTGTTTGCTCTCTATGGCTGGGGTTTTTTGCAATATCAAGGCCTGCAGCACAATCTCATAGTGCCTGGGACTGTTATCCCAAGGTTACTGGATATGGAATGAAGCTACATGGCTTACAAACCTAATTAAAAAAAAAAAACCCAAACCTGTTTGTTAAGGCAAAATTGATTAATGTGAAAGCATTATTTTGTGGCCTATTGAGTGCTTACTATAGAAGACTGAATCTCAAACTTTCTTTACTCAATTGCTTTGCTGAAGGTAGTCTAAGTACCACAAATGACCTTAGGAGTTTCATTAAGAAGCAGGTTTCATGGCCTTTCTGACTGTATTTTGCAGCTCACTGCTGTCAGATTAACAATAATGCAGATGAGATTTTTTGGCAAAGAGCATACAAGAAATAACCACTAATGGCCTAAAAATAGCATTTAATATGTGTCTTCCACATTTATAGTACTGATGGATCTGATGTTTGATGCCAACCAGCCATAGTGAGCTGAAGTAGCAGCTTACTAACATCCAATGTCAATCTATGTGTTATTTTACTGGAAATTTCAGGAAAAAATAAAGATTTTCTTTCAGTAATTTGTGTTTAGTTTCATTCTGTTTTCAAAACAAAAATCTTCACATTTGAATCTTTTTATAAAATGAAAAAAAAATCTTTTGGAGGAAAATTCAGTAAGTACTTAAAGAAACTGGCACTGAAGAAATGAGTGTAGTAAAGGAGTAGGTGAAGCACTTGAATTTTCATGAGCTGACATTCTCATCCTATGTCCTTACCTGAGGGAATTTTGATTTTGCAAATGCCTAGCAAAAAAAAAAAAAAAACAAAAAAACAAACAATCCCAAACAATGTCGTAAAACATTCATAACATAGAAAAATAAGGAAGATCAGTTAGCTAGAAAATAAGCATAGATTAAGTGTGCTTCAATAATGCAGTAATGATCTTTAAATATATATTTTGGAATAGTACAGTTTGAGAAATTAAATTCTGTTCCTATGTATATATAAATTTATATAAAATTATAACTGTACCTAGGGCCTGACGTATGGGCTTCAGCTGTTAATATTTTTGTCTGTTTTTTTCGAGCTTTGGAGAGAGACAAAATCAGACTGTGCCTAGTTCTGTAGTAAGGGATGAAATTGGTACATTTGAATGTTACTGATTTATAAATTTAGCCTGCAGTGGGCGTTCTGTGTATTAAGGAAAAGTGTTCAGGTAATCTTGCCTATGTTTTCAGATGGAACTGAAAGGGGAAAATGCTAGAGCTATGGTGCGTGTGTCAAGTTTTGAACTTAGGCTCTTGCGTTTTGATGAGCAGCTGACAGACATGACCACAGAATTATTCATTAAACAGAAAGCAAGCACTCTGCTCATGCCAAAACTTGTCATATGTCTCATACCCTAGTTTGGTTGTCCGTTGTCCCATTGTTCACTGATGAATGATGACTTCAAGATACCAGCAAAAATCCTGGCTAACAGTGCACAGTGTTTCACTATATCAATACCTCTTTCATGTGAAATGCTACATCTTTCATGAAGCATCCTTGATATCCTCCAAAGCTAGGGGAAAAAAAGAAAGAAAAAACATCCATATCTTTATAAGATCTCAATGTTCAAATAAACGCCATGTCCAGAAGTAATTCAGCTCTCCTTTACAGACAATCAGGAAGAGGACATAAGACCATTTTTGTCTTTCTTGGGAGATAATACAAGAATACAAGTACTGGTTCAGATCTAAAGTTAAAGAAATTATATCTCTCAGTGGTCATTTCTCCGTGTTTAGTGAAAATATGAAAAAAAGACAAGTACAGAAAACTACTACTCCCGATTCGCTCTTCAAGTTTCCTGCCACCTGCATTTCAGGGATGTCAGGAGCTGAGTTTGCATTCAGCTCTGTTTGCTGACACAGTCCTTGGAGGAATATTTTCACTGTGAGTTTGTCAAGTTGTGTTTGGAGCAACTTTTACTGCTGTCACCTCCAAAAACACCCATGGCAATGAGTGTAGTTATACCTTATGGGAAAGGTTCTTCTTTTTACTGTTTTTTAAGCTTGCTGCCTGACACTTTCATTTTAAAAGAAACAGAAAATTCTACTTCAGGTCACACGTTCTACAGGGAGGTTACTACAAGATTTACATGACTGGATTTACTTCACCAGGTTTCATATTCAGAAGGGATAGAATGTGCCTGTCCATCTGTCCCCACAGTATCAATGGAGCACTTTTGTCAGCTATAAATAAGAGCTTAACTAGTGGCACAGGTTTCCACCAGCACTGGAAAAGGCTCTAACTGCAAGCAGGGCAATTCCTTTGCCATATGCAAAGGCTCTCCTGGCCTCCTGAAGCAATCACTTTGGGAGTTCACACTCAGTGTTCCCTCAGCAGGACTCTGATGAGTTTGTTACCATCGCCACTCATCTTTCCCGCTTGGATGTCCAGTCCCCAAGGACTTGAAATCTAGTATCAGCTCATTTTTTATGGGTCACTGAAGAGCTGTCACCTGATGCCACCACGAGTCATACTCTAGACAGCAGTAATCCAGAACTGAAAACCTTAACAAACCATCAGCAGTCCTTGAACTATCCAGTTATTTCACCCATTGGTGAACAACCCTAATGTACACAATCTTCACCCAAACAACCCCTTAAGTGGTGACAAATCATCCTTGTGTGCGTTCTTGTGTCCTCATGGGGGTAAAACTTCAACTGACTTAATGAGAATTTCAATAGTACAGAAACTGAACGGATCTTGAGTGAAGGAGTTTTTAATTTCAGCCTGCTGTTAATATATAGAGGTCCATACGTTCATTCTTCCTTGTATGTAGATTGTATGGCCTAATGTAAAAACATTTCTCAAAGACCTGGAGAAAATAAAAACAGCATGAGGACATATTAAGCTTTGAGAACACCATCAATGTTTTCATTAGCCAGGTTTATAGTAAAGATGACCAATAGACGTTTGCCTTTTTGAATTGATCTAAAAGGATACAAAGCAAATTGTCAATCATGAACACAATCTCTATTGTTGGAAGTGTGCAGGGTCTATAGGTAGGTGATACATGAACATAAGTCCTGACACTATTGTACATCATTAAAGCTGAGTTTATCACAGTAATCGCCAGTAATTACTGCAGTCTTCTGTCTCAGGCAGGCACAGTGGTGTGAGCAAGGAAAACAGGAAACCTGGAACCACAGTGAGAAGCATAGCTGCTTGCCATCCAAGCAGGCTTTTAGCAGACCATGTCAACAGTTCAGTGACAAAGTAGTTTGAGAGTTAGCCTTTCAAAATTATATCCAGTCACTACTGCCTCTGTTGCTTCGGAAATATCCAGTGCTCATAGCATGGGGTTAATGTTTTCTGTCTGTTCATGCCTAGTTCACTGATGGTATCTGCTTCTGCCTCCCAGTTTCCTGCACAGACAGAGCTATAATTTAAGTGTTATGTGTAACATCACACCCAGTTTTAAAAGGACAGTTGGAAATGCTGTAATTATTTATTGCCTTGGGAAGATTTTTACATTTAAATATGTAAGAAAATAGATCTATTATCTCCAGTATGAATTTATATTGTAGAATCACTGGGCTTCTAACAGAGTGGAAACTTAAATCTTTCAGTCACTGAGTGCTGGGTAAATGTCCCTCTTGTTTGTGAAATGAGGCCATAATCCATTTTATCATTCGGCTGAGATACATTAGTTACCTGAGCTGATACCACTTGGTATTTCTCTGGAGGTGCCAGTAGCACAACGTCCTTGTGCTGGGTTCTTGACAAGACTGTTTTCACTCAGAAAGGTGTATTAGTTCCTCCACTCTCTCTTCCATTGCTTCAGCAACAGAAACAATGACTGCAGTAACAGTGATTGCTTGAATTCACCTTCAGGAAGGTAGTTCCTGTTGTTATTATTAATATTAGCATTAGTGTTAGTGTTATACTCTGGGGCTGCTATGGAGCTTGCGGTTTCATGAAGTAAAGGTTTTTTTAATAAGAAAAATATTCATCTCTTGCATTCCTGATAGCTGGAGGATATCCTTCTGTTAAAGCGTCTGATCACATGTGTGTGTTACTCCTAGCACTACTTTTTCTTAAGAGAACAATGACAAATATTTTAGGAAAAGACACCTTCACGGTTTAGAGACCAACTCTCTTCCTGGTAAAAGAACATTTGTGTTACTTAAACAGTCTTAATTTTTGTCAGTAAAATAAGGTACTTGTGCTGCTAGATTCCCACATAAATGATGCTATGTTATATCTTTTGGGCCATTTTTCCCAACTATAATTCCTTGTGTAAAAAATTTGTTTTGATAGCTGCTAGACCCAGAGTGTGAATTTGGAGGATAACTCTTTTGACTTACAGTAAAACTGGCTTGTTGTAGGACCATGGAGTTAGCTTTTTTTTGAGGCAGCATAATGAAACCTGTGTTTGGCTGAAGTTCTTCAAAGCATTAGAAGTAAGTTACACATCCACTGCTGGAGGCTCGATGAGGCACAAAGTAGTCCTGAATAACTGTGTGATTCACATCTTCATTTCTGAAAGGCTCTCCTGACATTGCATTGTCATTGTTTTATAATAATGTATTAAAATTCTGTTTCTTGACAGTCATTATTTGTCCTATGTTGATCTAATGTAATAAATTTGGACATTGTCATTATCTCATCTCTAAGACTTGTGTCCTTTGACAAAGGTAAAATAACAGTAAGACATTTAGAGTTGAAGAACTTAAAACAGTATGAAATGGTGTGATTTGTCACAGCATTTGATTTTGTGGAAGATGGGATTAAGGGGCAGATAAGCTAACATGCTCAGGAGGAGACAGACCTATCAGAGGGATGTTTTGCCATTCAGTACAGTTTGATCAAATAAATACTAAGAATAGAAGAGAGGAAGGGAAACAAACGAACAAACAATATCTAACTTAACTCACCATTTTTGCTTTGGAAATGTTATTTTTTTCGGGTTGCTTCAGCTGCCTTGAGAAGACCTACCAGTCTAGCTGGAACAGAATTTTGTATAGTTCCTATCGGCTAGCAAATTTTAAAATACCACAGAAAGGGGTTCCCCTCTGGACAGAAAATGGGGTGCCAGTAGGACACACAGCAAAGGTAGCTATGCCTGGGAGATCCCTTCTTGAAGATTAGGATTGTGTGAGAGCAGGACAGACAAATGCTCTGGTATTTTTTTCCCATGAGTATGACTGTAAAGCTGTTGCTGAGGCAGTGCAGGGGGGAGAAAAAGTAAGGGAGAAAAATGTTTGCAGATGTGTATTCTAACTGCTTGTAGCATTTGCTGGGTGCACTGGAAGAACGTGCAGTAGAGGAGGTAAACAAACCCCACCACCCGAATTTATGAAAGGTTAAGCTAGTCATCTGACTTTTACTTATGCTTTTCCTATCTATAGCCTTTTTCCTGTTTTGTAATCAAGTGTAGTAGCAAGTGAGTTTATCCATTAAGTCTGTAGTAGGACATTTATTATGTCGTGGTTACTTCTAAAGAGAAATCCCTTATCCTTTGGAATTGATGCTTATTAACCTTGGCCTAATTGTGGTCTTCAGCTGTCACTCATTTATTATTTATCTTCAGACCCTTTAACCTGCTTCTCTATCCATTTTAACAAAACAAGGCTACCCTGGAGGATTTGCCTGGTCTAAAATACATGCAGCTTTCCAAGTTGCAGATGGCTCTGAGTGTTAATATCCAGGAACACCACCTATTTTAAGGAGAGGTTGGCTTGCTGCACTAAGTGGAAGCTTTGCTGAGCCTCTTGAGAATAAACAAGCACAAAGTTTGTAACACTGACTGCATTAAACCTCTTTGTCTTGGCTTCTACTGTGTTCCTGTCACTGGTACAGGTCATGCTTCTGGTTTATGGGTGTTTTTTGATTATTTTAAAAGCATTTTTTAAATTTCTTTAAATTTTATAAACTCAGGTCAGTTTTCCAGTGTGATGCAGAGGATGTGCCCGTGAGCAGCTGCCATTAGATCGGCTAATGGAGCAGCATACCACTGAGTAGGAGTTTGAAATAATGGAGAAGAGGGGGATACCTTTCAGTGATGTGGAGCCATGAACGCTTGTGCCAATCACTGCTAGGTCACAACTTACCGTTGCTATTGGGGATTTACTTTATCAGCTGCATGAACCCAGTAAGGTGAGTTTCAAAGCTGGCACAGAGTATATTCCATTCACATTGCCAACGTTAAACTACAGCTGTTTGGGAAAATGTCAAAATGAGAAATTTGGAAATGAGCTCAAAAAATTTTACGTTTAAGACATTTCAGGAATTTTATTATCACGTTGTTCAGTTCTTAGTGGGGTGGGAAGATGTACAACTAACAGACATATTTCTTGAAAACCTGTGCTTAGCTCTGTTGCCAGAGTTTTGCAGGAGCTGAGAATTTGTTGGAATGCGGTGCAAAGTGCTATGAGTGCTTCTCATACTTAACTTATTCCAAAGGATTTTGTGCATAGTTTTAAAAAATATATTTTATATGCATACATTTCACTGCTTATTTTTAGTATCACAGTGTATTTTGAAACTGAACGTTTCAGTTCTTCATATATAAAGAGCTGAACTGCTTCAACATATTTTTTACCAGTGTTCTGTTAAAGAACCAGGAAATGCTGACTGATAAGTGAGTTTGTGACTGAAAAATACCATATAAACATATTTTCATTTTCCTTCAACCAGTTCTGCTGCTCAAATTTCCTTTGAATATGAGCTAAATCAAAACTTAAATCCACTTTATGGACAGTTTAAGAGGTAGGAAATACTGCGTTTCTGTTTAATTTCAGAAAAGTGAAACAGACCTTCCTTGAATCTACATGCCCTAGCTGCAGAGCTGGCTGGCTCACCGCAGAGTCAAAGGGTGAGTCAGCACGTAAACATCAGAGATGGTTCAGCCTGATGTGGGGAATGAAGCAAATTCCTGAAAATTCGCCCACATTTAACAGAAATGCAAAGTGGAATAAATTGCTTTTACCTGCTTCCTCTAAATTTGTGGTGATTTTAGAGTTTGCAGGGTTACATGCTCTTTACAGCTTAGAAAATATCTCTGATGCCAAACCAATGGGATCTTCATGGAGATTTGCCACTTTGCTTTCCAGTTCAGAGTTGTCTATAACAAAGGCTGGATAAAACCCACAAAATCTCTTGTTTGGAAAATTGCTAGGCAATGTTTCTTCCCAGCCTTCTCTTCCTCAATGAGGTGGAAACAAGTATTTTTAAAAGAATAAAATAAATCATAAATCCAGTTGCCTTCCCATCAAAACAGAGGCATACAGGGGCAGGAGAGACGTGAAGATGTGTCTTGATCACTTATTGCACATGAACTAATAGCTGCCAGCTACAAGCACGGTAGTTTTGTTCCTTCATTTTTGGTTGTGATCTGCTTCTGTTGTGCTGCTACCGATGCTTCTTGGATTCCCCACAAAAAGACAATGTAAGGCAGCAGATTTTTTTTTTCCCATTTTGTAGGCTCTGCCTGTCTCACCTGTGAACATGGAGCCAGACAACTGTCACTGATGGTGCAAGCAAGAGGGAATTTGTGGAAAATTCTGCCTAGGAGCTATAGGGATAGCAACCAGATGTTGGATAAATTTTACTGTATTACCAAACAAGACAGTTTTTGTCACTCAGCAAGCAATGGTTTATTTATGCAAAGTGTAAAGCCTTTGGAGGTGACTGAGGAAGATTCTCTTCCTCCTGGAGTAGCCCAGGGCTAGTGCAAAGCTGGGGCACAGGAAGAATAGGTCTTCACCATCCCAGCCAAGTGTCCTAATCACTGATCTATTCCTTAGTCTGGGGTGGAGATGTCTCTCCAAATTCCTGTGCTGCAGAGTCCTTTCCTGGTGAGAATTTCCTGGAGGGGGGGTACATTCTCAGGCAATGTCTCCATCTCCACAAATTAGCATGAGGTTTAAAAACAAAAGAAAACAAGAAATCCAAAATTTTTGTTAGAGAATTCCTCAATAGTTCCCACTTGAGACCAGTGCTTTTTGTAATTTGGCAGCTGCTGAAAGGCTGCAGTAATATTGCTCTCTATACACAGCAGCAACTCAGCAACTCAAGAAGCCAGACAAAAGGAGGGTGATGTTCCAGTAGCTGGTGTGCAGAAATAACCTGGTCTCAAAACACCTTGACTCTCCTATCCTGCTCATATAAATGGCACAGTAGCAAAATTGTGACTGGAAGGAGAGAATCTTGCACCAATCAATTAATCCTTGACCCATTTGCTTCTCTAGGTAGTTCTTTGGGGACTGACAAATAATGGATCCAATATTTGGATGCAATCGACACTGACATTATGAGAGTTAATAAAACTCATTATCCTCCGGCTGCCTACTCCCTGTGGCAAGGGAAAGGATGTTAATTTAACATTTTTTTAAATTGACTAACATTCTAAGTAGCCATAAGCCTCTCCTTCCAGGTAATGTTTTAAAAATGAAAACAACCTTAGAGTGAAGTTGCTAGTGTAGCAAAAAGCCTCAAAATTATGCTACTAGCCAAGCAACCAAAATTATGATGTTTCTTCACTTTTGAGAGCTTGCCTTTGGGAGATTATTATAATTTTACTTCTTCTGGTCTCTTATGTAGTAAAATAGTGGAACATTATTTATCCTACCATAGAAACCATATAAAATGTAATTTGCCTGTTCTGTTACTGGTGAAATGTACGCATAAGCAGAGATTTGAGACGTCTGGCTTATGACCACTAAGGAACAAAGTGGAACAAGAAAATGGCTCAGGAGTTACCCATGTGTGCACAGAGGTTTGTGTATAAATGCAAAACAAAACTCGGGTCCTACTGGATGTGAAACCAAAGGAAAGGCTTTTCAGCATCTGTAGCTGAAGCGGAAGGATGAAGGATCTGCATGGCTGGGATGTTCACTAGCCCTGAAGAGCAGATACTTTCACTGAAGACAAGCATTATTCTACTGACCTCTGGACTGTGCTAGACACCTTGTGCAAACATTCACCTAAACTTTAATCACTGAAAGCCAAGTGCCTGGGATGACTTAATTGTGTATGTCCTTCTTGTAAATAGTCACTGTGGACATCCTTGTCTCCCTCCTGGTTTACATACCTCCTTGGGGTGGGAGGAATATCTCTGTGCCTATTCTATCTCCACTGGCTGTGGAGGGAGTTCATGTGAGAGGGTCAGACCAGAAGTTTATCCATTGGATGGCTGAATCAAGGCAATTCCTACACTTGTGTACATGGGATTATTATGACTACTGATTAAACCTAGGACTCTGATTAAGAAAGCTAAACCAGCAGCTTTCTTTGTGATCTGTCATAACGCAAAATTTGTAGGCAAATCTTCATGTTATGTAGATTTTATCCAGAGGAAGGCTCTTGGTTTATACCCATCCCACTGTGCTTTAAAACTGTCAGAGGATTAATATTCCCTTTGTCACAATTTTGAACTTGTGGAAATATATTAATTATATTGCATGAATTCTGCTGCCAAAGCAGTGTATCCAGCTGTGGATTTCAGCATTGCCCCCTCCCCCTAGAGCCCAAGAAGCACTGGCTGAGGTGACTGCCATGGCAGAGTGGTTGTTCCCTCCCTACATCTCTTCACAACCACTCCAACACCTGTAGTTACAGATATATTGCTGCAACAGTAGTGATATAATAATATAGATAATTGTTTTTGATAAGGACCAACACAAAGCATCTTTATACTGACACAAAAGCATTGTACAAATTTAAACATACAAAACGCATACAAAATGCATACAAAATGCATACAAGATCCAAAAGTGACCAGGGCAGCATGGTTTAAGAAGTTACTGCCTCCTAAATTAAGGTTTTAACTTTTAAGCCACTCAAGTTCTGCACTGCAGCAATTTAGGAGCATGCAACTCGTCTAGCCCTGCATTTCAGCTGAGATTATGATAACTTTGACTTGGACCACCTTAATTTAAACTGTTCCAGGTAGATGGTTTGTTTCTGGCTGTGCCCTGTCTCTACCTGGACAAGCATGACTTTGTTATTCTAAACAGCTTTTCTACCCAGGACAGACTACTGCTCAACATTTGTTAATTTCAGTGGGTGTCTTGCCTTAACAAATTTGGGCCTAAAGATACTATCACAGAAATATATGCCGTCAAAGCCTCTAAGGTGTGTGTAACTGCCCTGGTGACTCATTACATCAGCTAGTTCCGCTTGGATCTATGAGCTAACTCCTTGGGAAATAAAGAGTAAGCCTTATTTTGGTGACTTCAGTATGTCAGCATAGATTTAAATCAGAGTATTGCATCCACTGTAGTTTAAATATCTCTTCTGTGTGTTATTTATAGGCACAAATCTACAGTTATTTGTAAATACGCCTTCTCAAACTTCGGTTTTGCATTAAAACCACACTCTGCAGTCCATTCTGCTATTGGATCATCTGTCACTGTCTCCCTGCCTTCCCCTCCCTTCCCGGAATTCCTGATCCATTAATTGATAAATACCTCATGGACATCAGGGAAGAGAAATTTATCCCTTGACAAGTACAAACTCTTTATTAACACTGTCTACTGATAGGGCTGTGTATTGCATGAAGCGTTTTAATATTTCCATGGCAGAGTAGGTCTCAGTAACAATACTTTACAGCCACAGGACCAATTAAAAATACTTCTATGTGCATTAAACCAGTTGATATAATGCATTAGACTGAAACTGGCAACGAAGCTGAAATCCAGTTGAGGTCAGTTCTTTTTATATGTTGTTTCTGTTTAAGGGCTTTAAGACACTGTCAATCACCTCTAATTGCTCTAAACAGTCTGCATTAAGTGTGATTACCCTGTTGAATTCCCACTGTTGTTAGGGTCTTTATTTTAGCAAAAAGTCTAAGCACTTATCAGATCTTCCTAACAAAACACTTTAGCTGCAGCCCAATACCTTAACCCTGCTGTGCTATTGTCTAGTTTCAACTACATCCTGCGTCTAACTATGCCATCTTTGATGGATCTATGTAAATATGGACTGAAAAGCCCCAGTGAAACCTTTTGTTAAGTAAATATGGAAATTCAAATAAGGACACAACACAAATGATTTCATCGTAAAGCTTATGTACGGTCCAGCTTTACACAATACACTAATTTACATGCCTTAAAAAAATCTTTGTTATCAAAGCTATATAAATATCAGTCAGACAATTTTTTTGGTCACATAAGTTTATGCAAGTCTAGCTTCTAGGAGTTAGAAGATATGGTCGAACAATCGTACAGAAATACAACTATAAATAACAATGATGTTTTTTAAATATAAAGAGGGGTGTGCATATGGACCTCTTTTTTATTTAACATTTTTCTGATGAAACAAAAAATGCAAAATCCAGGTATAGAATTTTGCATCTGTAAGTACTAATACACTGTGCTTCACTAAGTCTTCAGTGATTTCTCCTAGTACACTATTCTCTGGTAAATGTTTGTGTTACCATTCACAAGTTGGGGAAAATAAGACAGTCAAGCCTGAGCTCGCAAACTTGGTTAAGATAAGCACAAAAAAGACTGTAGGATTTAAGTTCATCTACAGGAATGGTCTAATTTGGGCATCAAAATTTTCTACCCTGGCTCTCACAGTAGCAGAAAAGCTGGTCTATTTTAAGTCCTATTCATATGAATGCAGCAATTCTGGTAGGAGAAATTAGATATATGGTACAGGTACTCTGCTTTCGCTGCTGGGAAAGACAGTTTGGGAAGGGCCCTCCTTGTGTGATTTTGGAATTCCTCCTTATGGTGATCTTGTTTGTGGCATTGGCCCACAGAGTTGCATGAGCACAGCATAGTGGGCTCTAACCTGCAGCACAGGAAGCGAATAGTGTGAAGACAACTGGGGTGAAAAAATGAGAACCAGGAAATTCTCAAGACCTTTTTGCCCCCAGACAAAATGGCAGTATAACTGCATTCACAGTTTTGTATAAATTGTGGAGCTGCTCTCCCTATCCGTTCCTTCTCCACTGTCGCCTTCTGCCTTGGGGCACAGAAGTTCCATTATGGAAGAACCTGAAGAGTCTTTGGGACATCACCACCGTTTGTCAAATCTCTTAGCTATAGATAACTGCATTAGCTTATACCACTGGTGTAATGAATGAATGGTGTACTCAGTGTTGTCCTGGGTATTTGGGGGCTCCTGCTGGCCTCCATGGATATGGTGTACTCAGTGTTGTCCTGGGTATTTGGTGGCTCCTGCTGGCCTCCGTGGATATCAACATCTGTGCTGGCTATTCCAAAAGTAAAGCTCTACGCAAGCTGCAGCCACAATTCTGATTGCAGCATGGACTTGTCCTTAGAAAGGAAGGTGTATATGAGCCCATATTTTTTATTTCACATTCTTAATGGCATGGATTTGCTTGCTTAATCACTTAGACTGTATCTCTCTCATCTATTTTATCTGCTGCTCATCTCTAATTTAATTCTACCTGCTTACAGTAGGATCTTCCTACTTCCACCAGAAGCTCACTGGGTGTTCACCAGGAGGCCACAAGCTCCTTCTTTCTACTCAGTAGGTTGATTCTGACTTGTCTCACAGCTTTTCTCCCACCAAAATCTTTAATGTTCAGTTATGAGCCTTTACCCCATTACCAACAGATCATCTATCTATTTAATTTTGAGAAAGCGCACATGGACACGTTACTAATGTGCCTGAAGAAAAACAGAGAGGACTTTCATTTCACAATATAAATAGTATTTCCCCAAAAAGTCTTCAGTCTTCTATGCTCCTTGCAAAAATCTTTGATTCCATCGAGGTATGCATGTAAGAAATAACGAGAAAGAGCCTGTTTTACTTTGGCATTTAAAAGGTACATTGCAAGTATTTTTATGAATGTCACAAGAAGTAGATATATTGTGTTATTTTGGTCTCAAATCCAAGTGAGTGGCTATAATCTATTTTAAAATCACTATCGGTTAAGATACTGTGTGGCTTCTTATAGTGAGTAGATTAGCACCTTATAAATCAGTTCAGGAACCAGAACTGCCCTAAAGGTGCTGGGAAAACACAGTACTTGAGTGTCCCTTGTCCCAGAGACCTTTCAGTGCAAATAGATGAGATAAGTGCTCAAGGAGGAAAGGGAAATCATGTTAGTGCAGTGAGCTGCGGGATGGCAGCAAACATCATTAGTTGCAGTGGCTTGGGGGGGCGCAAAGCAGAGGGAAAGAAAACGAGGGAGTGGAAGAAAGAGGATTAGAACAGACAACCAGTGAGAACAAAGAGGTGAAAATACACACACAGCTGTAAAGATGTCTCTGGATGTTCAGTGACTCCTGCTTTGACTGCTTCTGCAATTCCTTTTACTGCCTGAATCCCAGGTTTAACCTAAATTATGCAATATAAGTAAGGGAAGATGCATCGCATTTTCTACTGCTTGTATAATGGAATGTTCTTTTTTTACCCTCCTTCTACCACTGTAATAATCCTTCCTATGACTTTTCATATTCCCCCCCTTCAGAAGTATGTATCTGCTTGGCATTTGGCAACAGCCCGTGTTCAGAAAGCCATGCCCTCTCATGCAGGCAGCACTTTGTGTAGACTCTGTAATACCTTTGTTACTTCTTCTTCTTCAAATATTGTATTACACTATACATGAACAGGCCGGTGAGCCTCA
>NW_010118379.1:0-243 GCF_000699245.1 Pterocles gutturalis | reverse complement strand
AGTTCACACCCTCTGCGTCCCCAGCCCCAAATGCTTTCTAGGATGGACAGAGGGAGCTTTGGGGGTCTGCGGGGAGAGGGTGGGCAGATCTTCCTGCCAGCAGCGCCTGTCCCCTTGGCCCCCTCCCCTTGGGGACCTGCAGAGAGACCAAGGCAGAGCACCCCAGAGGGACATTTCCTCCCCAGCACTGCCCTTGGTGGGGCAGCAGGAGACCTGGGGTGCTGCCTGGGGGGGCTGGCAAGA
>NW_010118378.1:1488-1737 GCF_000699245.1 Pterocles gutturalis | reverse complement strand
CTTCCCACAGCTGCACAGCATGGGGAGCCCGGCTGCCCACTCCTGCCTCTCCCAAAGCTCGCTGCGGATCCTCTCTAATAAAGGCTCGGGGCAGGGAACGTGGAAGGAATTGAGCAGCGCTGCTCCGGAGGCAGCTCCGCACAGCAGCAGCCAAAGCGCACTTTGTGCAGCAGATAAAGCACAACATGCGTCCTGTCTGCTTGGACCCAAAGCCCGCTGCGCCAGAGACTGAAGGCAGTCTGGTGGGAA
>NW_010118378.1:1108-1455 GCF_000699245.1 Pterocles gutturalis | reverse complement strand
CGGCATCGACACAACTACAGATGCGGGAACAGCACAAGCAGCCGTGAAACGCTCCGCACCCTCCCCTCTGCTCTCCCATTCCCTGCACTTGCATTTATTCCTTGCTGGTGCCGGTGGACTCCGGGGTGCAGACGGGTGCAGCACCCAGCCCGAGCGCCTGCTGAGCCCTGCACGTGGGGACATGGCCCCTGGGGACAACAGGAGCAGTGGGGAGCTTCCCAGTCCCGTCCCGATGGGCGCTGCCGCCTGGGACTGGCCTGCTTCTGCTCCAGGTCCCCCACCCCTGCTCCCGCAGCTGCATCCCAGCGGGACGGCATCGCCACCGAGGGGCTCGACGTGCCCGGGCA
>NW_010118378.1:256-1096 GCF_000699245.1 Pterocles gutturalis | reverse complement strand
CGTGCCCGGGCAGGAACGGCCAGCGCAGGGGACACGGACACGGGGCTGGACCCGCTCGCTCTCAGATGGGGAAAAAGGAAAAAAAGGCAGGAGCAGGGAGGGGAGGCGAGGGGAGGGCAGGAGCTGCAGCCCGAGCACAAGCCACTTGTCGCCTTCCTTGGGAGCTGCGAGATGCTGTGGGAGGGCACTGGCACAGGCGCATTACATTTATTTATAGGCATTTCTGTGGCACTCAATTAAACGCCGTGGTGGAGATATTGCAGCGTGAAGAGTATTTAGAGCCGTTTAACACCTCTTAGTCGGCAAAAGCCCATCTGATTCCTGCAGCGAACTGGGAAAGTGCGCAGAGCAAGGGCAAGAGCAGGGGAGAGCGCCCTTTCCCAACCCCATCTCCACGTGCCAAGAGAGACGGGATCACTGCACACATGGCAGCCCATCCGTGAGCCTTGTGCGATGCTCCGGTGCTTCTGGGTCAGCAGGCGAGGGACCGGTGTCACGCAGCACGACATGCAGCAGGACACGCATCCCTCCCCACCCGGCTCCAGCAGAGCTGCTCCTCCCTGCCAGGGATGGGATGTGCCCAGGGAAGGGCACGGGAATTCCTGATGCTCAGGAACGGCTCTTTCACAGCCTTCCCCAGGTGTCCATTACCCTTCCCTGGGTGTCCATTCCCCTTCCCCAGGTGTCCATTAATCTGCAAAATCTCACCACAACTGAGCAGGATGGCGAGCGGCTGAGCCGGGAAATCTCCTGATCTCAGGAACGCCGTCGGGGGAGAGAGTGCAAAGGCAGGCTGGCGAGCGCACGCCCTGGCCAGCTCTAATTGCACCGCCACCAATT
>NW_010118378.1:0-208 GCF_000699245.1 Pterocles gutturalis | reverse complement strand
CGGCCCCCAGCCACACAGCTCCTGAGCACAGGGACAGGATGTGTGACCGTCCGGGGCACCGGCAGCCTCGTGCCCGCACCAGCAGCATGCACCGGTCACGCGAGGGAGGCGAGCAATGCTGGAACGCACCCGCAGGGACACAACCCGGTGATGCCAGCAAAGCCTGCTCCCGAGGAGAAGCCCATTCCTGCGGGCTCTCCTACAGCAT
>NW_010118377.1:1063-1282 GCF_000699245.1 Pterocles gutturalis | reverse complement strand
GTGTTGGGGGTGATGGGTTGGGGTTGTTGGGTGGGGGGTGATAACGATGGGTGCAGGACCTGGCCAGGATTTGATGGTCTTGGGGACCTCCTGCAATGCATGGGGGGCACCCATGGGTGCACCCAGGCCCAGGTCCCCTCCACCCGTGGCCCCTGTCCCCATGTGTGCCCAGTACAGGGCTCAGTGGCAGCACATGGAGCAGTGCCAGCCCCTGCGGCA
>NW_010118377.1:0-522 GCF_000699245.1 Pterocles gutturalis | reverse complement strand
ACACCCATCTCTGCCCCCCAGCAAGCGCCCAGGGGACGTCACCCACCCCACTGGCGCCAGCACCCAACACCCCGGTGTGGGATGTCTCCAACTTCTCGCTGGTGGACGGTCACCTTGTCCTCGTGGGCAGGGACATGGAGGAGGTGAGACCACGGGGACACGTGTCCCCTGGGTCCCCAGCGCCTTGTGGGTGCCGCGGTGCACCCATGGGTGCTGGGGATGGTGGCAGCTGACTCCTGCGTGTCCCCAGGCTTCGTGCCGGAGCAGGACCCAGACGGGGAGCTCGGTTTCCGAGAGCATCAGGAGGGACACGGGTGAGAGACCTTGTCCCACGGGGTGCGGGCACGTGTCGGCGTCCGTGTGCGGTTTCTTGGGTCACACACGTGTCCCGGCGTGTGCCGTGTGCCAGATGGTCATGGACTGTGCCCCTTGCCATGTGTCGTGGCCATGTCCCGTGCCGTGCACCGTGCCGTGCACCATGCACTGTGCCATGCACCGTGGCCGTGTCCTGTGCCGTGCACC
>NW_010118376.1:0-8657 GCF_000699245.1 Pterocles gutturalis | reverse complement strand
TATATAAATATGCACACTCTCAGGTACGTTTTGTTGTGTTTTAGAAATCTGTGGTTTGAATATTAACATTATAATTTTTTTTTTCCACAACAGTGATTTTCTAGAAACATATGCCATGCCATTTTCTTAGGTGCCTCCAATTTAAATTTCCTCAGCACCTACCAATTTGTGCTTCTCCAATTTTAGAGACAATTCAACATGTAAAAAAATATCATTCACAACCATTCTGGCCTCTTCTACTTTTTCCTTATCAAAGGGCTTCCATTCCATGAAGGAGAATGAGACCATACTCACACAAGACCTTACTGGCTGCTGAGAAATTTGCAGGTCAAAAGCAAATTGGAAAAGTGAAAAAAAAGGGTCAGTACGTTCAAGTTTTACTTTCTGTGGGGCCCAGATTTATCAGACATTTAGTTGGGTTTTGTACAGATCACCATTTTGCAGGTAGAAAGTGACTGAAAAGCACCTACATTGCTTTTGGAACATTAGAGAACTCCTCGCATAAAACCACAATTGTTCTATAAACATTTGCTTTTGGTTTTCATTATTTTAAATGTTGTGGTATTTTGTCTATGGTATATATTGTAAAATGTAACTATCCCACATTGTTATAAGCCTTTATGATTAAGGTATTTTTTTTCTGACTAGAGTTTTGATCAGTCCAAAATGGGGTATTACCTTACTGCTGACCAGTTTCGGGGAGACGTTGTCCTTTCTGAGGACATGGAGACATCAGTGTTTAAAGAAAAGTGGAAAGCCTTGCCTTCTTGTGGAATTGGAATGGGATCACTGCTTGGTGGTAATTAGGTCCATCTCTTGTCTCCCTGGATCAGCAGTTATTTAGACTTATTGTCCTCTTTAAAAAATCTGGTTTATTTTATTTTATTTTTTCTAGCTGTCAACAGCGTGTTCTGTTAAATATAACAAAGCGTTTTTAAAATGTGTTTGATCTGTGTGACAACTATACTGTTCTGTTTATTTTTAAAATTCCTAAAGTCCAAAAATATTTATATGCAGAATTTTCTGTATTGAAAATATGAAAAGGCCACAAATTTTGTTAGTTACCACTGAGTTGTTCTAGTCTAAGCCTTTTTTGCTGCTTGTGTATCATTCTTTTTCAATGTATATATGATTATGGACTGCAAAAAAAAAAAACCAAAAGGCATTTATATGTCTAGTAGAAGGAATAAGCTTATTTATATTATAGTGTTAACAAAGTCTGATGTATTCAAGTGACTTACGTTATACCGCATGCAAACACACAAGTGTACATTCCATCTAAGAAGGGATGCCATGCTATTTGTTTTGAAGATGTGATTAAAGCTGTTCTCTTTTCAGTAGAGCATATGCCAGAAAGGCTGGGAGATGGGAATTGTTTCTTAGTCATTTTTTTTGAATGCAGATCGTTGCTGAATACCAGGAAACATTCTGGAAAGCTTGAGTGCTTTCAGAACTGTGGGCTTTTCTAAAAAAGGGCAGCAAAGGGCCATAAATGCTTTTTCACCCAAAGATATTTTGCTGGAAGAGATAACAGCATCAATAACAAAATCCCACCTGACTGAAAAGCGTGCAGCACTAGCTGTGCCAGGTGAACTCTGCAGTGTAACACAACTGACCATTAGCTACAACCTTGCATTGATTTGTTTTGGTTTATTATATTTGGATGTTCAAAATACAAAAATTCTACCTTGCTCAGATTCTGCAAAATACAAATACGTTTTAATAACGTGGCATCCCCATACTAAAACCTTACACCAGCCATGTATGAACGTACAGTATCTAAATACTGTGTTGCAGTTGTGTTATGTGTATTAAGTGTGAATAACATGTAGCACAGTTTCTTTTCACAGAATCTTAAATTTCTGTATCTTTTAAAAATGTTTGCTTTTCAGTATTTTGTATAGTAAATATAGATGGTTTTGACTAAATGCTTTATTTATTTAACAGCAAAAACTGTGCCAAGAGAACCCCCTGTTAATTAAAGTTTTACTAGTTCAGAAAGTATATTTCCTTCTTCTTGTTGTGGATTTCAGGGGCTTATTGCAATTGCTGTCAGTGTTTGCAGATCCCAGTAATGAAAGAGCTTGCATTAACATTTTTGGGAACAGGATCAGGCCATAAGGTATGGACTGGGTACACTTTGGTTTTATATTTAAACTACAAAGTTTCAAAGTTAAATTTCTTGTCCCTTACTATTAGACCTGTTTTAGGTAACTCATCTTTCAGCTTGAAACCTTTTTTTTAAAAAAAAATACATATATTATTTTAAGTTGGTAAAAACTGTGGCTGAATCAAAATTTAAAATAGATTAGTTTTTGGTTAAACAAAACATTTCATTTCCAAGAAAAAAAAAATCACATTTGACTATATTATTACTGTTTAAAAGTAAAATGGAGTGGCATGAAGCAATTTGAAAGGAAAAACTCCAGCCACTTACTTTTCCTGATTTTACACAAAGCAATTCAGCAAAACTAAACTGATCTCAAAATTTGCACTATTTGCTGAAAAAATTCCAACAGAAAAATTTTGTTCAGCTCTACCAGCTACAATTTTTGGGAAGCCAGGTTTTGCAAAAGGATTGCTAAGCTCTTCTCACAACTTCATGACCATCTCATGCAAAGTAAACTAAGCTAAGGATAGCAAAGTAAAATCTCCCTCCCGGTGACATCTCTGGCAAGACTGTCAGATTCCCACTGGCTTCAGGGTGCCTGTAATGTCATTCCAGGTTTGAAGTTACATAATGTGCAGACAGTGATTTCAGTATTTATTTTTATGCATCTTACTGTTGATAGTTTTGTAGTAGCTAATATTAAATTGAAGTTTACTGTAAGAGTTCAAACCGGTAAATTAATTAAGATTATTAATTAAATTTAATTAAGATTAGCAGCAAATCCTGTGTTTTATACTCATGTCATTGGAGCACCTGAAGGCACTTCTAAATGTCTTTGAAACATCCACACGTCGTTTAGTCACTGTTAGGAATTAAGACCCAGTTCTGCTCTTGGATGGTGAAGTACTGATTCTCCAGGCACATTAACCAGCCCCTTAAGGCCCGACTAAATTAAAAATTAAAAAGCCACAGATATGACCTCTGCCTTCCCGCTCTAGTCATCATGAGCACAGAACAGCAAGGTATAGCTGGAGAGGGACCTTAGAGGTATGTGTGTGTGTGTATATATGTCTGTATATATAGACACGTGTCCTCTGGCAGAAGTTAGTGAATGGCACAAGATGGATTCTGGCAGAGGTGATCTCTTCTGAAGGGACAAGTACTGTGTATGCTCAGCAATCTGCAAGTTGACACATAAATACACAGCTGTGATGAATGCTTGCTATTCTCCGTATGTCGTTGTGTACCTCAATTATTGAATGACAGATTTCATTTGTATTCCAATTAACAGGAAAGTTGGGCCCCTTGGGGTCTAGATTGTACTTGAGAAATATTCAGCATGCTACAAAATTTGCAAAAACATTCACCATAATTTTTGCCTGGAGTATAGGCAAGAATGTTCATGTTTGGAAATACGTCAGCTAATCAAGTCTCACCTTTAATTACCTTGATGCAATTTATCAAGATCAGAAAATATGTTTTCAAACATGACTTATTCATGGTTTTGCTGGGAACCAAGTCATATTCAGCATCCTGTTAGTTGTCAGACTTCGGTTTTTTTTTAATGTACCAAGCAGAAACATGTTTAAAAATCCATGAAATAAAAATGGAATTTAATGTGTTTTCTAAATAGCTTCTGGAAGATTTCCCTTCTTTTCTAATGCACTTAGCAGCAAAACCAGCTTCAATTTATCACATAATTTATTTTCTTTGCATAGTTGACAGATGTTCAGTTGATTTGACTTGGAGAGGGCTGTTGTGGGATTTTTTTGGCTTGTCTATATTTAAAATGTGCTCAAAATGGGCTAAAAGGAACAGACGTAGAAAAGCAAATAACTTTATATTGAAATTATTCAGTAGACGTTGAACTGCATCTTATTTGAAGTTTGGATTATAGTTATTAAATAATGAGATTTTCAATGATGCTCTAATTTACTTGTGTATTTCTACATAATTCTCGATAATGCAATCCTACTGAGCTAAAATGATAGAAATCATTTGAATGAGGTCTTCTAATTTCTTTGTTTTACAATAGCAGGATTTAAGGACTATTCAGGCAGATTACTATGAGGGTTAGCGCTGTGAAGAAAGACTGGCAAGGGAAGGATGGAAAGATTTGAAAAGTGTAGGGGATAGCACAGAACTGTCCGACAGGGACGGGAGGAGGCAGACAAGAAGCAGGAGAATACTGTATGGAGAAGCTATATTCGTATTACTTTTTTGAATCTCTTGTGGTACATTTATTGCTTCTAAAACAGCAACAATAGTTCATAGAATGCTTTTCACTGGGAAAGCACGAAAGACTTTATAGAAGAGGTCAATCTCCAGTGTGCAGCGGGAGGCACAAGGAAGGAAAGCTGTAGATAATCACCAGTCGGCTGTGGCAGAATAAAAAATGATGTCCTGGTTTCCTGAGTCCCTGTCCAAGCTGAGGGAAATTTTTTTCAGAAGCAGAGGTGTTTCTGCAGATGTTTTCCATATTCTTTAGAACATTGTTTGAATAGTAGCATCAGTTCTTTTTCTGTTTGATTGCAAACACATATATTGGTCAAATGTTTCCCAAAGCTTTGTTATCTGTCCTGATTTTTCTAAACACTAAGCACTAACTATGCCTGTGAAATCTACTGACACGAAGTATGATCTTTATATCATGAGAAATGGCAGACTGGACCTATCAGTTGTCTCATCAGCCTAGTATTTTGGGGTCTGAGAGCAGGAAGTTCCAGAAGTTTCATAAGAATTTTGAAGACATAATGTTAAGGGGCTTCATAGATTTGGCAATGGGCAAATATTAACAGTATCAGCAATACTGGTAATTACGTGCATTGTGCTTTCTGTTTTTTACAACATGCTTATGAAGTGGGGCTTGTGTCTTCCTTTGCTAGTCCATGTAGACAAAGCAGCCTGTGATTGCTACCAGCTAGGAGATTTGCTCTTCGGTGAGCCTGTACTTTGTGGATGAACATACAGGGTTCAGATCCTTCTGGTGCTGAGTGCTTATTCTTGCACTAAATCCTTCCCATTCTGTTCTATTCGCGAAGTATATCTTGTTGAGGCTTTGTGCATTTTCTGATAAAACACCTAACAAACTGGGCCAAATTTGTCTTTGGCATCACAAATGGAAGCCAGAAGAGCCCCATGCATGTCTTGGAATTTGGACCTTCAAATGCAGTTTGCTATATGAGTCATCATTTTTTCTTGTACTGATTTCAGATATTTGATAAGCTCTTTCTATGGTTTACAAGTTTAAAAAGATAAATAAAACTTTGTAGATTAAAACTTTGGTTTGGAGGTTGTATTTTGTCTGTTCTCACTGGAATTCTATGAATGGTCTTTTTCTGTGGGCTTCAGCTTAAACCTACAGAGTGACTTTGGAGTGGGTGTTTATAGTTCTTTGCTTGCTTGTTCACAGGATAAGACTGTTGATAGATGAATAAAGTGCCACTTGAGGCTGTTAACAACCAGGACTGGTAACACTAGTTCAACTAAGATAAACATTGAAATGCTATGGCAATTAGCATTAAGGTCTCACTTGTCCAGTGCTGATTTTTAGTCATAGATACGGTGCTTTATAGATACCCATGGCCATAGGGTCTGGAGCTTTTTATTCCATCCTCGCGTGGAGTGCTGTATGGACTCCTGTGCGGTGCATGCCCAGGGCATCCTTGCATACTCAGCGTGCCATTAGGAAGCAGGAGTACGAAAATTGTAATGTTTCAATCTGAAGCAATTAGCCCTCTCACCCTACAAGGAGTGGAGGGGAGGAAAGGCTCAATTAAAGAGACTCAGAGTTTTCAGCAAAAGTATTGAAGGGAAGCAAAAAAAAGCAGCACTATGGGCCTCACATTCCTCCTGTCTCTTTGCAGCCTTCTCAGGGAATATTTGTTACTTTTGATGTCTGTAATCACAACTTCTTGCCGTTTGAGTATGCCATCTGTTAAGGCCATAACCCTCAATGGCTCTGCACATGTGACTTCCATGGGTTTCAGTGGAAACTGTGTGCAGCTTTACTGGATCAGCAGATGTAAACAGAGGTACTTAATTTACACTCACTTGGAATCGGGACCCTGGGGCACTCATAGCTTGTGCTGATCAGGGACAGGTTTTTATAAGAATTTTCCTGGTCTAATAAATGGATGCTAAAATCAATTAATTTAAAGATTAGTCTTGACAGCTTAGGAGTCTGAAATGTGGAATCATTTTAACTAGTGACTATGAATTAAACAAGCAAGTTGAGTTAAATAAGTAAGTCATAGTATCTCAGGAGCAGGGCAAGACTTTCATACTTTGCTAGAAACATCATCACTGCAATCCCTTTCCTTATCATTGACTCATAAATTCAGCATTTACAGGATATTATGTGTCTGCTGATCTTTCTAACAATAGTTAATGAGGTTTATTTTACCTGGAGCCTTTCTTCTTAGATACTGTTTTTATTGCCCATGACTGTAAAGGAAATTCTCTGAACAGCAGACCTCACCATAAATATCCTGCGTGCCCTGTTACCAGTCTCCCCAAAGATGTGCAGGATGGGAGTCGCTCCAAAGAAATAGTCTGAAATTTCTGCTTCCAGGCACACAAGAGGTGCAATCACTATGTCTGTAACCCCGACAGAGAAAACTGAGGAGCCAAAGTGATTCTGAGGCAAGTAAGTGTTCATTTTCCCTCAAGAGGGGCATCAGCATCTTGTACTGCTAATAGTTCCCCTCAACGCCAGTACACTGGCTTTCTACAGATGCTCTAGGACATGGAACAAGCAGATGCTTGTACTCAGTAAGGCCTTAACTTCCATCCCTTTAGTCAGTGATAGGAAACATTTGGAAAGATGTCACCGTGAAAAGAACAAGACAATTTTTTTGCTGTTGACTCTCTGCTGTGCCCTTTCATGGGTTTAAAATCCACTTATCTGAAAGTGTGCAGTTACATTTTGTCCTTTTTCATCATTTAAATGCATCTTCTTGATCTGAAGAAATAAAAGCAATTTTAAAAATTAGAGATTTTGTTTTCATATGTGCCGCCAAGTCTGATACTGCAAAGTAACTGCTGAATTGGCACAAGCAGTTTGAGAGAGCCAGCAGATTTAGGAAGGGAGAAGATAAACCTTATTATGTTTCTTTGCCAAAGGAGAAAAGAAACGATATTGACTTAAATGTGGGAAATTTAAAAGGGGCCATATGTTCTCACTTTGTGCTTTGTTTCTAATAGATAGACAGAAATCTTTGAAGTGTGGATTGGCACAGTAGGGTGCATGCTTCTGTAGAGAAAAGATGCTAAATGGGGAGGATGTGAGGGGGCACACGAAACTCTATTAGCCATGCAACAGCAAAGAGAGAAAGGCAAATCCAATGATAATGTACATCTGTTTCAGGGAATTTATAAGCTTTGAACATTTTTTATGTGCAGATAAGTGGATCCTTTTCTTACCATAACTTAGAACTTCAAAGCAGATTGTGTGGATAATGCAAATTGCTGAAATATGAGATTTTCCTACAAAGAGGTTTCCAAAAAAGAAAAAAAAAAGAATTAAGGCTAATTGATGCCACAGTCTTTTATGTACAGTGTAAAAACTCTACAAAAATTGATTTTTATGAACTAAGAAACTGATGAAAAAATATTGAAGTCTGCTGTTTGCATTCAGGGACTGTAGTTTGAAACTAAGGTTCTGTGAATTAAACATTTGTCTCTGATATCGCTACAGCAATACTGTAACATAAATTAAGATATGTAGCCAAGCTGTAATTGTATCAAAGTCTGCCATGTCGTAGGAATGTAAAACTCATGAGTGTGGCATGATACCCAGCACCTGATGTTAACGTCACCGTCGAGGTAGCGAAGCAGGAATTTCTAGGATATGAGAAAAAGGGATTACAAGGCACAAAAACTAATGGGGGTGAGGCAGGAGCTGGAGGATACTGATATGGTAAATCTTGGGAGTAGATGAATGTGTAACTCCTTAACTGCTCAGAAAAATTACTTGCTCTCTGATCTGGGGGTTGACAGCCAGGCTTGGGGACGCCGGCTGCGTTCCAGCTGGGAGCTATGAATGTCCCAGCTGAAAGTTGGAAGGCTACGACACCCTGTGCGAGAAATGACAGGAGCGAAGGGATTTTGAAGACTCTCATTTATTGCATGTACTGCAGAGCTGTGTTCCCTTCCTCTCTTTCCAGCCCCATAAAAGCCAGCTTTGTATTTCCCCCTGAGCCATAATGGCTGGGCACAGGGGTGCTCAGGCCCATGGTGGTGCTGAACACATTGGCAACCAGAAGTGGGAGCTCACGCCTCATCGCTCAGTCTTTTCTCAACTTTGGCTTCAACTGCCAGCATGGCATCTTCAGTAGATGTTTCTTTCCTGCACTGAAGTCCAGGACCTCAGTCCTGGATTATTATTTTTTTTTAATTCCTAAATCCTGGCACAACCTTGGTCACTGTCTGTCATGGTGGGAGATCTTCTGGGAAAAGTGCCAGGCCTCCATACCCTGAAATAAGCAATATTGTTTTCATACTTCTGTGTTTTCACATCCAGGGCTCATTCTTCTGTCCCAAACCC
>NW_010118375.1:5364-30188 GCF_000699245.1 Pterocles gutturalis | reverse complement strand
TTCCAAAGACGTGAATAACCCTTACAGAATACTATACATGAATCTTGCCTGTATGTTTAGGCTTCTCCCGTATATTAATTTCCTGAATGGGGCATCATCTCTGTCAGAGTCACAAAGCATCTTTTACACTGCTAGGTTCTACCACACGCGTTACTATAATGTGGTCAGGAACTATGAATTTTTTTAGGTACCATTCAGGGGGCATTTTATATGCATATTTCATGAGAAGAGGGGGTGGGAATAATATTTTTGGCAGACACTTGCCAGGATATGGATGGGATTCAGGAGAAGATGGCTTTTCATATAAGTAGTCAACTCCACTCAATTTAAACCATGGCTCTTGGGAAGCATTTAAAACACAGAGCTTTAATGGAGCTGCACTGTAAGCAGTACAGAGCGAGCTGTCCAGTGCCTGTGTGTGTGTCTATATTTATATATAGCCAGATGCTCAAGGTCAAACACACAGAGCTAGCCATTTGGGGACTGAAACTATGAAGCAGTTTGCTGAGACAACTCGCTGTTCAGAGCTGCTTACCCCTGAGAGGCTGCTTGATGCTAGAACCTTGGGGTGAACTAGGGGATCTAAGTCACTGCAACAGCACCAGTGCAAGGGACATCTGAGGAGCTCAGGCAGCAGATGCAGAGAAAATAATAGTGTGGGATTAAAGTGTAAAGCTGGTTATCCTTGTACAGCTGCTCAGGACCTGTTACACTGAGGCATCTTCCTTACCCATGAGTTACAAAGCTCTGATCCTTACAAATGGTGCACACGCAGGCACAAGTGCAATAATCCATCTGTGTCTCGAGTCAGCACCTCGTGAGCAAAATTTGGGGGAAAAACTTCATTAAATAGGCTCAATGCTCAGCATTAGCACTTAGGAGTACCTGGTGCATGGGATCAGGTAGTCATGGCTTGGGGATGGCACTGAGTGCACCAAACCAGAAAGCAAACTTGTCTTCTTACGGTGGTCAGTGGAAACCAGATAGATGAAGTGGAAGGTGTCCCTGCCCATGGCAGGAGGTTGGAACTTGGTGATCTTTAAGGTCCCTTCCAACCCAAACCATTCTATGATTCTATGTAGAGGTACACACATTACTCAGAAACAGTCACAGAAATTGAGAGAGTGACTCCTTGGGACACTGCAAGGCTACTGGAATCCTCATAACCAGGTCCACCTGAGCTCCATCAGGGTCCTGTCCAGAAAGCTTCCTATCCTGCCCTAGGCACTTGGCTTTTGGCCTGGCCCTGAGTAGGCTCATCCTTGCTTTTTAGACCATTTACTACGCAGTCAAAAGATGGAAAGAAAAGAAAAAGCTTGGCAGTCTGAATACATTACTAACAGATTTTGGAAAGGAATCATCTGAATATGTTTCCAAAGTCCATATTCGTCCTGCCTAACTTTAAGCACACAGCGGAGCCACAAAAATTAGTAGCATAATTGCCTTCAGCTCCTCTACAATCAGAGTAATGACAGCTACAGAGGTGATATGTCTCTTAACTGGACTGGGTTTTTTCTCTCTCTTCATTAAATATAGTGGAGCATTTCTGTGTTTCTGTGATCGTTGCTGATTTCATCCTTCTTGAACTTCCCCAGTCCTGCCAGAAAGTCCATCTTGGATGCTCTGGGCTATTTCTCTTGAGATTTTCTATATCAAATACTTGGATTTATTTTCACCTTTTCTCCAGTCATCACCTTTACTACTTCATTAAGGGTCTGGATCCAACCCAACCCTTTCCTAACTCTGTTTCGCCAAATCCAGTTTAACCCCTGTTATCAAATTCAACTGTAACTTCTGTCTGAGACAGTAATGGTTTAGCAAATCTGCTTTATATGGTTAATTTCCCAGAAATAACTAGGAACTTAAAACTCTCTGTTAGTATAAGGCCAAATAAACTGCAGGTCAGCCACATATTGTTACTTTGTGGAGCAGTTTTTCAAAAATTCACTTTCTAAAGATGGTGAAAGCAAGTTCAGGAGCAGAGAACAGCTAAGTGTACCATTAAAATGGGCTGCTAAGATTAATCCTGTACCACTCCAGCTTGCTGGCAAGCCCCCCCAGCAGCTCCCTTCATGAGCAGTCAGAAACCAGAAAGCATCTGCCTTGGGACCAGTCAGTCATGCCTGCATCCGATCCCGGCGCCTGTCCTGCTGAGAAGGGGGGCTTGTCTTCACTAATTTCATGATGTCACCATTAGAAGGGTGGGAAGTAATATTTCCATGGATAATAATATACCATGAAGGGCAATCAGTGCTCAAGAACAACGTCCTTGATCGTCGGCCAGCCAGGCAACCTAAAGAGTTCTCCTCCTCATGGCACAGAGAAACGAGTTATTGATTTGCACATTGTTACAGAGGGCAGTTCTTAATCATAATTAGGCCACTGTGAAAAGTCAAAGCATTCAAATCATGTGAGGGCTTTCACCATTGCAATCTGGCATCCATATGTTCAATGGCAACCCAGGCAGACTGCTTTAATTTTTCCGTAGTGTTTTTTTTTTTTTTCTCTGAAGACTCAATATCATTTACCCCTTCAAATATGTCAGTTCTGTGTTTTTGGATATGCAGCCCCATATTGTCTTTCAGAAGGCTAAGTTAAAACACAGTGCCCTATTTTGATGCAGTATACAATAAGAAATCCTCTCTTTAAGAAAAAATAAGACATGACAATCACCATTGCATTGTGAGATTTTCCCACGACTTGCATGTTTCGATCTGAATATAGATTGCTTCAGTATCTGACCAGGTTTTTTAAGTAAATTCAGAATAAAAGTTAGAGTAGCCAAAAATACTAATCTAGGGCACTGAATATATCCTTCAGATATTTCCAGACATCACTCAAATATTTCTAACTGAAAGGTTTAGTGTTTATGTTCATCTTGGGTTCATTTAAGAAAATTGTAAAAAAAAAAAAAAAAAGATGTCTAACTAAAGTCTCCTCCTGAAAGGAGTCAAAGAAGTTGCCTTTCAGGAGTAGAGATCAGTACTCATGCCCTCTCATAGAGGAAAAGGAGATATATGAGCTGAAATAGGGGTGAAGGCTCAAGTGCAAACAGACTTCTGTTGGCCTGGAGTATATTTATTCTAAAAATCAGATGTAGTTGTCAAATTTTCAGATGGACAGGGTCTGAAACCATCTTAGAGTGAGAATGGCAGCAAAACAGCTTGGTGGTTTTAAGGAGAAGCATCTGCCTCCCTTCGCAGACCATGGGAGTGGAGCAGCTCCTCCAGGGCACTGATCCTGAGACTCAGGTAATGTCTAAAACAGGCTTCAGAAATCACTTCCTAGACACACCAGTGTCTTTCCACTGTCTATAAAGTGAGCCTGGTGTGACTAGATGGACAGAGCTATGCTGTAGGCATTAGATTATATGAATCCCATCAGTGGGGCAATATTTAATTTCCTACAGTCTCACACATCATCTTTTTTATACAAATCTAAAGTCTGGAAGAAAAAAGTTTTGTCTGAGATCTGGAGTAGAAAGTAGAACTGAGGATGACATCATGTATCATGGCAGAAGATGTATCTTAGCTTGTCTGAGAATCACTGGAATGCACCAAATTCATCAGTTCTGCTTTGGGCCTTTCTGCCCTGAGTTCCTTCAGCTTGCAAATACCTCCCCAGGTGTCCTACAGTGCACATACCCCAGGTCCCTCACTTGCAATGCTCGCCAGCTTTTCCTCAGCAGCACATCACTCAGTGAATCCAGCAGGAAGCAGGAAAACAAATGTCATTTTTTTTTGCATACACTTTTGAATCGCATCCCAATGAGGATCCTCTATTGCCTTTACCAACAATACGTGCACGGCTGAGAGGAAGTCATTGAAAGGATAAGAAAACAGAGATTATGAATTTATGCAGCCTAAAAGCCCCAGAAATTTTATAATGTAAAAATCCTAAAATAGGATGAGATCAGAGACCTATACTTTCAATGCAAGAGGTTTTTTAGTGGTCTAAAGCCTTGAATAACAATTAAGGACAGAGCCTTGAAATATCTCAAACTCCCTTTGAATGGGCAAAATATTAAAAACTTGCCACATTCCAAATCAGTTCCTTAGAAACTAAGGGTGGGAAGTTTCAGCAATGTGTGAGCTTAGGGTCACTGAAGGATTGAAGAGCCCTGAACTAGTCTTAAAACTCAGTTCTTTGGGTAGGACTGCTGGCAGAGTCTGTTCAGAGAGTTACGTGACATCTCACAAGTACGTCTCCAACTCTTCACGTTGATGAACTTCATGACATGACAACCCTTTCTCCCTGACCCTGAAAAAAAGATACTACTTAACATAACCATACAAATTTTTGTATTTATGGTGACTCTGGCTTGGCTTAGATGATGTCTTCACAGCTCTTCATCAGCTGACAGATCACATGTGTTACCACAAGAGGCCCTTTACAGCAGTGTGTTGGCATGATGAAGTTCTTTTAACAGAAATTGGAGGTGCCACCTCTTTCATAACGCCTCAGTCTTGCAAATACTGGAAAGACAAAGCTGAAAATGCCTTGTTCTTCTGAAATCCCTAAACATATAACATCATGTTCTCCTCCAGCATGAATGACCAAATTGCATTCCCGATTTCCTCATGTGAAGCCCAAGCAACCTATGGAAATAAAAGAGTCTGTTCCTCTGTTAACATAATGAGTTACATTTGTTAAGCCTGCTTTAGCCAATTAATTGGTTTGGTTTGATTTAGAAGGACAAAATTTACCACTTGGCATTTTCCCTCAATGCTGCCACATCCAAAAGACCCACAGAGAGCACAGGAGTTAAACGAGGGACAGCAGAACTTGCTTCTCCTCTGGCTTCCCATCCCCTGCAAAACCAAGAACCATTCTGCATGGCAGCATCCCCTCTCCTACCCCCAGCCCGAAATACTATGAATGAGGACCACAGTTCTCTTTTTTCCAGATATGAAACCACAATCAAGCTTCGATCTCTTCAGCACAGCATGCTCCACATGCCAGTCTACATGTTTGTTGAAAAAAATGATTCTGCTGGAATAAGTTTCTATTATAAGCTCTCACTGTATACATTTTTTGGAGTTAGTATATAATTCCTGCACCAGAACCCAATATCTTTTCTGTTTTACAACTGCACATAAATACAACTGCCTTCCATCTAAAAAAAATAAATATTCACAATGTCTGTTCAGTTTGCCTTCTCGCAGCATCTCTCTCCCTCTGCCCAAATATAATCACACTTTCTAACCCCAATCACTCATGGAGGCGAGAGCCAAACAAATCTCACATTCATAAACTCAGATGACAGCCACCCTGAGCCATAGGAATAGCATTGAATTTATGGGAGCCGTTAGTGCAGCACAAAGCAACTGGAGTAAACAGTGACTTCCAAAAGAGGCAAAGTTATTTGGAGCGGCTCCAGCCTGCAAATGGCAGAGACATTGATAGCAGTGGCAATTATTATTTCCTTCCCCCACACCCTTTTCCTCTTTGCAGTTTGGCCAAATTAATTTCTCTGCAGATGCTGGAGGCACCGGAATCTGCTGAAAATTATGGTGATTTCTATGGCCACCCTCAGGTTTTCAGAATAAGAATGAAAAAAATTTCTAGCTTACCCATCACTGTGAATTCATGGTGGGAATAGTCTTTGGCTCAATAACATGTTCACTGGGTCTTGATTTCTTCTTGGAAATGGTGAAGCAGGTCATCTGACCAAATGATTTGCGAGCTAATGTTATCTGTATAAAGCAAATAAGAAAAGGGCCGATTTGCCTGGCATTAATTTTTTTTTTTTTTTTTAATAACTGAGCTCCACAAATATGAGCTGAGCCCAGAAAGATGACTTCAAGGTTAAAGCACAAAATTGGAAAATAGGGTAATTCTTACTATTGGTAGTATTGTTACTGCTCTCAGCAGCCTCACACCCAAACCAGAAAGCTGTTATGACATGAGTTGTGCAAACAGTGAACAGAAAAAGAGTTCCTGCCCCATATAACACACAATCTTAAGCAAGAGACAGAGAGACTGACAGGGAAAAAACAGGGACACAGTGAGCTGTTGGTAGCCTGAATGAGATTAAATGAGAGGGACTCCAGAGTCACCTTCCTGTCCCATCTGTCTGGTTTCTTCATGCTAGCAGACCTTTGGGTCAGGGTGTCTTTCTTTCTGTGCATTTACACAGCTCCAAGTGCTGTCTCTGGTCTGCTGGAAAATTTGGGGAAGCTTTCAGCAAGTTTTGAAGTGAAAAGTGTGCAAATGGATACGACAGTCAGCCTGGCCTTGTTTGTGATCTTTATTCTTGTGTTAAATTCATATGTACGTGGGGTCGTGCCATATGGTTCCAGTCAGCTCTCGGACATGGGGTTTTCTGTGGGCAGGGAGACATTATGCTGAGAGGAGCAGCAGGTTTCAAGAGCAAAGGGTGCTTTTGGCTTAACTGCTGGAATTGTTAGGTTTCTTTTGTGTTAGCAAGAAGAGGAGAGCTGGCCTAGTGCAACAAGCTGAAACAACTTTTGGATTGATGTTTTGGACACAAATCTGAGTGTGAACCTGTGGGCTGAGCACTGAACAAAGACCTGCCTGATATCACTTAATTTCACAGCTCTTCCTGATATCTTTGAGGAGATTTGCCAATAAAGATGGACATTCCCATGGCGTCTTGCCCCACTGGATACTTCTGGGCACTTTGTGGGTTTGTTGCAACCCAGACAACACTAAAATGAAATCTGTTGCACACTTAGACCTTTTCCAAGATTTCTGGGCCAGACACTGTTGGTCAAAGAACTAACATGTGCTCGTTATCCCCTTTGTAACACATTATTAACTGACATCCTAAAAGTCATCCATAGCACCTCAAAATGTTGCACACAACAGCGATATAAACATCTCATTCCTAAAACCATCATCGCAGGTATAGGACACCCCACAATCCTATAACACAGTAGCTTAATGTGACATTAACGCACAGGGTACCTTAATGGAGCACATTGTGGACATAATTAGCAACACCACAGCATGCTTCAGTACCAGCTGTGATCTTGCATCAAAGATTTGTAGAGACCAGCCTGTTAACTGGTTCCAGGATAAAGGCCAAGGTTATGTAGTCCAGTACCTAGAGGGGTGATGCAGTTGATGGAAGCAGAACAGAAGATTTCTACATCAAAAGGGTCATCAGCACCTGGGCAAGTCTCATCCACTCAGCTTGTTTTATACTTTTACCAGATTGAAATTTTATATGGGTTATATGTCAGCAGGAGGCATTTCAACAGCAAAATCAAGCTAATCTCTCCTGAAGAGTTCAGCTCAGAATCCAGCTCAGCTCACCATCACTCAGTGGCTTTATTCTCATTTTAAAACTGGTTTTAAACATATTCTGGCAGGATTTGTGACTTTGCCATTTTTTTCTTTCAATATCAGAAGCTGCTGTCTGTAATTCTCAAAGCTATTTATCAGTAAGATACAAGCCAGAAATTTGACCATGTATTATCATCTGGAGATGTTGCCATGAGCATGTTGGCAGTCATCTGGCACCATCTTCATGGGCTGCAGCGACAGTTGATAACAAGTCCCACAAAAGATCACCACCTAATGAGGAGAAAGACTTATGGCAGCTGACGACTAACACCAGATGAGATACGCCTTTCAATCACCTGTTTTATCTCTCAGGCCTATAATGGGAGCTTGGCTCAGATGCCAGCATTACATGGTGGAGCTATACAGTCAGATGAAATTGATTCCAGGCTCAGGGTCAGGCTGCCTCACTGTTTGCTCTGAGTAACCCTGAGGGGCCTCTGAAGGCTGAGAGTTACCAGCCATGACACTATGGGCTCATATGTGCAACCATGACATCCTCAGAGGGATGCGTGGGCCTCAATCCTAAGTGCACTCAGCAGACCCGTATCCTCCATGGCACACCCAACCCTGCCGTTTTCTCATCCCTGATTACTTGTCCCCTATATTTGCTCTGGGCAGTCCCACTCTCAGTAATTTTTATCACAGTTTCAAGCCATTTCTTTCTCCTTCTCAAGGCTCTTGGTCCTGGCCTCCTGGCACTCCTCACAGTTCCCACATGTCCTGTTTCACATGACCCCTAAATCTTCTCAAGCAATGGGGCACAGAATTTCCTCTCTCAGCAACTTCACCTCTATGTCTTTTTTTTTTTTTTTTCCCCTCCTAAAACATCCATTCCTCAACTGTCTTCACCCCAAATCCCCACTGGATTGCACACTCAGTGTTTTTACATATCTAAGTTTCTTGTACTAATCTTTCTTCATCTTTGTGTTCAGTCCCAGATTATGTTCCCTCTTCAGTTTAATATGGAAGCCTCTTTGCTAAGCCTGAATTACACACACACACACAAAACAGCAATTCCCCTCTCTCCTTCCACCTCTTCTCCCTTCTCCCACCTGCAGCTTTGCTCTTAGAAACACCAGAACTATTTTTGCTACAGCTTAAAAAGGAAGTTCCAAAATTTCAGTTCCAAGGGGTGAAGTATGACAGTATTTTGAGCACCAGAAAGCCAGGTCATAAAGGCCAGTCTACTTAGAAGTAGTGCTACTCATCCTAATCAATGCATCCATAAGCATTGCAAATACACACACGTACACAGAGCCTGGCTTTGCTAAACAGACTTAGAAAAGGTGGCTGAAAACAACCTGGCTGGTTCTAGAGTTGCAGGTGCTCAGGCACTGTTTTAAAGCCACCTTTTACATACTTGCAAGAGGAAGAGTTTTAATCAAACCAATACCGCAAAATATAAACACGTCCTTTAACCACTAAAAGGTGCCTGTGCAGTTTGTAAAAGTCACCGGCACCTTGAAACCATTTGAAATTCTGCCTTCATTGTGTTTCCCCTTCAGCAAAGTAGTTGCTGAGTTAATGGGCAAGATTGCAGTCAGGCTGGGCTAGCTTGGTAGGAAATACGAGAAGCTACTTGAGCAACAGTAGGCAGGTCCTCGAACTATATCTCAGGTGAGATTTCAACTGTGAATTCCACTCTCCATATTCGTAATCCCCATGTGCTGTCACTCCATTCACAAGTATTAAATTCTTCACTCATATTTAAAAAAATATATTACCTTCACAAAGAGCAACGTTTTTAACATAACTATGCACCAGAGAGTAGAGTTTTTATTGCCTAGTTCCTGTCACTAACATCCATACAGCTTACAAGCCATTAAAATCTTAAAAATATATCAATTCATCCTCATTTCAAGGGAAAACTATTGCAAGCAGGAGTAAAAAGGATGAACAGCACTTGTTTCCAGGTTCATCTGTACACTAGGCTGTTGTTAAGAAACTTTGCTCTGTTGACAACAGGCTCTGTCATTCCCCTTCCTTTCTCATTTCCAAAAGCCCATGGCTTTCAATCGTAGATATCTCCCAACCACAAATGTTTGGGCTCAGTGCAGGAATAACCAAGCAAAGTCTTGAAGATCTCCTTTTTTTGGAAGATCATTCATGTTGAACTGTTCTTCAGGATTTCCACAGGAAAGAGACAATGTGGAACAAATATGCTCCCATCCTTCATCTTCAATGTATATTTAGAGCCAAACTCTTATGAAACATTAAATTCCTTATTCAAACATTCCTTTAGATTGATTCCATGGAAAAAAAAATATTAAAAAGAAAAACTTTACAAGATTTCAGGCTGCAGCAGCCTACTGTGCTGACTGTTATCACAGAGGAGTGTAGGATGGAAGAGACCCTTCCTGGAAGGGTATGTCACTGACTCAAGTGCAACTTGTTGTCCAGCTTGTCAAGACAGGACTACTGAATGGCATCCCTCCCTTTCACTGTAACAATCACTTTCCCTAGTTTCATGTTGTCCATGATCTTGCTGATCTCTGTCCCGTCTTCAAAGACATCAATGAAGATGTTCAACGGTATAGTCCCACTATCAATCCCTGAAGAAAACTGATAGCAAATGGTCACCAATTGCACTTCCAGCTGATGACCTTTGTTCTGTGAGCCCAGTGGTCCTGCCTCTTTTTCCACCTACTTTGCAGTCCATCCATCCAGTCCACACCTCTCTGGATTTACATTCACCTCATCATAGTGTCACTGTTTCCTTTTGTTCCCCATCTCTCCGTTCATCTGTCATCTCTTCTTCTGTATTTAGACAAGCTTCCTGTGGAAGGTTCTGTCTTTCTGTTCCATGTTTGTACAGTGCTTAGCACAGTGATATACTAGCATGAAAGTACAGCTCTTGAGGAGCAGAAAAAAAAAATGATAAAATTGTTGAGTTTGGGCTTTTTTGTATTGCTCAAAGAGAACTGGAAAATGAAGCTTTGAGGTAATACTAACCAGAGCAGCAACTGTTGGTTCAGCTCATATCCTGACTTCTGAAGCATTAGAAGTGATCAGATACTCACCTTGCTTGGCATCCTACAAAGTCAGGAGCTGGCTTTAAATGACTTGGGATCTCTTTACCTTTAGAGTAATGGGTTACGATTCCTCATCTGCACTAGCATCAAGGCCTGACACTGAGTTGTGCCAGAAGAAAGGTTGTTCATGCAGTCTTCTGAGCCCAGTGATGAAAAATTCCTGAAAGGCTGAGTAGCTGCTTGCTCAAGTTACTGGCAGCCCACAATGGGCGAGTAAGAACTCTGGGAAGCATTGAAGGAAGAAGTTGTCCCGGGAGTCCTTTGGCCAGGTCAGATGATGCTCATCTGATGCTCCAGGTCCAGTTTGGGACAACATCTTCTGCTTAGCCAAATCCAAAGTTCAAAGCCTATGACTTCCCTATCATTCTCCAATAGCAAAAGCCTGGATGCACTTTACCTCCAGCCAAACTAGCAGTGCTAAGTGTACATGCATATAACTTGAAAACTGCTAGGACACACTCTGACCCTGAGAGTAACTAGAACACACTGGTCATACCCATATTATTAAATTCCCTTACTTACAAAACAAGCTGATTGCATCTTCTTGCCTATAGGAAATGGACCACAGATACCAATGTCATGCGTCCAGAGAAGGAAAAAGGCATTGATCCTACTTTTTGACACAGTATATATGTATGTATATATTGTATATGTATAAAACCACCAAAATCAAGAGTTAAGTCTTTGAATGCACTCAGCATTGCTGCTGATGCAGCTGACTTCAGCTGGGGCCATTAACTTAATGCTGAGCACTTTTGCCTCAAATAAAACCGTTCAATACAACTATTTTGGAAGAAAGTGCAGGCGTAGGACTCAGGTACTTTGAAAGCCTATTCTAGGCTTCATCTCTCTTCCTGTGAGAAGGAACAAGTCAGATCATTATTTGATGACAACAATTTTCTACTTAGGCGGCACTATTAGGATAATAATCTACCAAAATATATAAAGAACATTAAAAGCAGAAAGCACCGGCAATGTTATGTGTTGTTATTATTATTATTATTTTGTTACATAGGAATTAATTTTGGATATGGGCACCAGGAAACAAAATTTAGAAGCACGGTAATAATAGGCAGGATAATTTGTCCAGTTCATTCTGGAAAGTTCAAGAGTAGTGAAGTGTGAGACAATAGCTATTAGGTATTATCTCCAGTAACTCCTGAAACATAGCTGAGATTACAGACAACCAGACCAAATTCAGTGCTTATCTTTGGAAAAAAACAGGAGGAGGAAGAAGACTTTGACACTTGTGTATCAGTTAGCTAAATATCAATTCTCAGGACAAATCTCAGAATCTTAAATATTTTTTAGGCTTCATTTTAATGAAGAAAAAAGATTTGTATCACAATTTGTAAAATCACAGAAAACTACAAAACATATCTGAGGTGAATTTGCAAGAATAAACCAAGCCGAACAATTAAATATCTATTTATAGTAGGCTAAAAATCTGTATGTCATATCAGACTTCAATAAGGTTTTTGACATTTTCTTATATGAGCTTCCCATGAACAACCTAAAGAAGCACAATGTAGACAGGACTATAACTGGGTATGCTCCTGTTCATTCTCACAAAACAGTTAGCAATAGTCACAAAGTGGAAAAATATACCTAGTAGTTTTCCTCAGGTATGTGATCTGGCTCTGTTCATGATACTAATTAATGACCTGAATCATGAAACAGGTTTGCAATTTCTAGAAAGTCTGTAGTCAATCCTGTTTTGAGTTTGGTGATGGACAGATGACCAGCTTTATAATTGTCATTATTCATCTCTTTCCTTGACTTTATTGTAATTCAACCCAGATTATTATGGCAAGCAAAACAAAAAATGTAAAAAAACGCAACAGAAATAATCTATTTTAACAAGAATATGCACTGCTACCCAAACACAGGTTTTTGGGCTTATACTGCAAAGTATTTGTGCTGCCCATTCATTATATCCTGAATAAACACAACTGGGTTTCTGTGCTGCAATATTTTTCCCCGGAGATTTCCAAAGCACTCTTCAAACACAGCTAACCAATTCTGCAAACCCTTCAGAGATTTTTAAAGCTGAAGGGAACCATTTTAATCATGTAGCCTTATCTCCAGCCTAATATATGAAATATATTAATACACAAAACCAGGTTCAAGACATCCTAAATTTCTGAAAAAGAGCAGCAATTATCTGGGATTGTTGTATTCATCTTCCTCTCAGGCCACCACCCTTGAATCTTCTTCTGCCATTTCCAATTTACTGAGCTGGGCATGGATTTAAGCCATTGCTGACCCTGGAAGAAAACCACAGCTACACTACAGACTGGTTTCGATTTAGGCCAGGGAGTATAGGCTCCAACTTGAAACGCAGAGGTCAACCTTCAGTAACCAGAAATAATCTTCAGAGCTTTAAAATGGCAGGGATCCAAAGATCCAGCTTTCTCCTTGGTTTGAAAAATGCTGCCCAGAAGTAAATCCTGGAGGATTTGTGTGTTTTTCCACAGGCGTGCAACATCTTTGTCAGCTCTGCAAAGCAGAAATTTTCTAGCAAGAGCAAGCCCTGCCCAGCACTGAGGACCTGAGCTGCCAAGCTGGGGCATCTTTGAAGACATGGAGATGGGATCTAGTGCAATTTAATGGTGATGGCTGTATTCAGGAGGTACTGGGGTCCTGGGACTCTGTTTGGTTGCCACATGAGATTGTAAAGACAAACGTCACGCTATCATGTTTTGCACGTAGTGAGAGGTCCAAGGACTTTCAGCTCTCGTTTCTATTTATATTCTCATAATCACAGCTGAGAAGATAACACAGAAGCAGCAAGAGTATTTTAAGTTTAGGCCACGTTTTGAATATGAGGATTGGGAGCAGTAATTTTGGGACATCTGTAAAAAGGGAAAAAACACCCAACTTCCTCATGAATCCCGGTAAAGGGCAGCCTACAGTAAGAGAAATCCCTGTTCCCTTCCATTTATTGTCATCCCCACTGCCTTCCCCACAAATTGCCACCTGGTTAAAGTGCTCACTGGAAGCAGGCAGGACCTCAGATTTATGGCTCATCTGAGTTTTTTTGAGCACGATAACGCCAGGTTAATATGATACCATAACACTAGATCAGGTATCATCTGAGGAGGAAAACGTGCCACCTCTGGAGGCACAACCATAACTTCCTCAGCACCTGGGTGTTCTTGGAGAGCTCTTACTTACTAATTTGGTTTTTAATATATACAGTTATTCAACAGTGGCAGAGGGGGCCAGAAGAAAATGAGAAACCTTAGCTGAGCAGAGACATGGATTCGAAATGGCTACCAAGAGTAGTGTGTCACACAAGGCTCAGAAAACTCAAAAGCAGGCTGGGATTTGTTTTCCTCACTGAGCAAATGATGTGACATGGAGGGAGAGTCATGCTGGAAACATAAGCAGGGGATTCAAACTTCAAGTCAAGGTGACAGCATGGAAAAACAAACCCAAGTACGAGAAACCTCCTCTGTTTCCAGCTTCAGGTTTGGGGATTGCTTGGCTCTCCCCAGCTATTATTTTTGCCTCTGACACAAATTGGTGTGGTTTTCTTGTTTTCTGCAGAGTTTGATATGCAAAGCCTATGTAAGAGACAGTGCTTCTATCCCAAAAGACACAGGCAATCAGAGGGCTGGAGCACCTCCTGTACGAGGACAGGCTGAGAGAGTTGGGGGTGTTCAGCCTGGAGAAAAGGCTCCGGGGAGACCTTAGAGCAGCTTCCAGTGCTGAAAGGGGGCTACAGGAGAGATGGGGGGGCTCTGGATCAGGGGATTGAGTGACACAATGAGGGGTGACAGTTTCAAGCTGAAAGAGAATAGATTTAGATTGCATATTAAGAAGAAACGTTTTCCTGTGAGGGTGGTGAGGCAGTGGCCCAGGTTGCCCAGAGAAGCTGTGGATGCCCCATCCCTGGAGGGGTTCAAGGCCAGGCTGGACGAGGCTTTGAGCAACCTGGGCTAGTGGGAGGTGTCCCTGCCCATGGCAGGGGGGTTGGAACTAGATGATCTTGAAGGCCCCTTCCAACCCAAACCATTCTGTGATTCTAAGCTCTGCTCCATCAGGTTACTCTTACCTCATTGCAGCCTTTCAATACCTGAAGGGAATCTACACCCAGGAGGGGATTAAACTCTTTGAAAGGGCCGACAATAGCAGGACTAGGGGAAATGGATACAAGTTGAAGGAGGGAAGATTTAGGTTGGATGTTAGGGGGAAGTTCTTTACTAGGACAGTGGTTAGGCCCTGGAACAGGCTGCCCAGGGAGGTTGTGGATGCCCCGTCCTTGGAGGTGTTCAAGGCCAGGTTGGACGGGGCCCTGGGCAACCTGATCTAGTAAATGTGTATGTTTGGTGGCCCTGCCAGGCAGGGGGGTTGGAACTACATGATCCTTGAGGTCCCTTCCAACCCGGGTCATTCTATGATTCTATGATTCTATGATTCTTACCTCTCTCGATTCCCCATGCTATGTGTCTGTATGAGCTGCAGAGCAGCAAACCCACTGCAGTAACCCCAGAGCAGCTTCTTGGAAGATGTTGATTTCTCCTGTTATCCCTTTCCTTTCCAGTCTCAAACAAGGAAGTTAAAAACTAAGGAAAATATAAAAATCAGTGACCCGTGCTGTGGATACCCACTGGGGACTCCTATAGCCTTAAGTGGGATGTGTGTTTGTGCATATCTGAAACTATAATAAGATCCTTCAGTAGTTCTGAGATGAGTTTGTACTGCAGAGCTTTAATCCAGAGTCAAATTTGGATGCAAACTCTAGAATTAAGCAAATCCAAGAGTTTTGGTTTGGCTTATTGCACAACGAGAAGGCTGCTAGAAGATTTCCAAAATCTGGAGGTGTTTGAAACAAGGAACTTCTTACTTCAGTACTGGCAATGGTGGAGAAGGAAGGGAGAACTTTGTTTTTGAGTGCCTCTGTGCTTCCCATTCTACCTGTGACTGGAAGCAGAAATGCTGTACTGGGCTGCAAAAACATTCTTCATATTCAATTCCATCTGAAGATGGCATATAGCACCCCCTAAAAACACAGTGAAAAAGGCAACCACAGATTTTTAACCCCCTAAAGACTTCCAGGTTCAGTTCAAGGCTTTGACAAAGACTTTGGGTCACTTCTGATTTTATCCAACTCTATTTGCCCAGCCCTAATTGCAACAGCACATCTGGAAATGCTACAGCTAAGGCCCTGACAGCACTTTCATTATAAAGTCTCCTGTTTTCAGGGTTTTGTAACTTTTCCTGAAAAAAAATAATGCAACAGCAGAAGGGTTGAAATTTGATACAAAAAGTTCTCAGCTGGGGAGCAATTTTTTGTATGTGTTGCAATATTCCAAGGAAATCAAACCATTTTAAAAATGAGAAAAGAATTCGTAGAAAAGCGTGGGAAGGTAGAAGAGCATTTTCTTGGGTTCGCTTTTTTCTTTATTTGAAGCACACAGGGAAAAAATATTGCAGCTATAAACCATTTCTCAACTCTGACCTGTGGCTTGACTTGGATTAAAGGCTTTGGAAGACTCTTTCAAAGGACCGCAAGGATGGCAAAAGAGAAGAACATTTGCCGACAGCACTTTTTTGGAAATGGCTCTGAGGGGCAAGAAGCATCAGTATGTCCCTATCCTTAGGTGCAAGAGAATGAGAGGATGGCTGGAAATTCTGGGAGCATCCTCTACTACTTGATAAATGATGTGGGCTTGCTTGGAAGTACTACTTGGCAGAGGAATCCCTAGAGAAAGGCTCCCTCCAGATATGGAGAGAAGCACAGAGGTGTCTTCCCAGGCTTCCTGGGTTTTAGTCCAAAGCCCCTGGCTGAGTGTAGGTGTCAATCACTCATGTGAAAGCAGAGCAAGGCCTGCTTGTGATAGACACTGAGTATATTCACAGGGTGAGGCTAATTCTGAGGTTAAGATAAATACAAACAACTATGAGTAGGTCTCTAAGATCACATAATAGGTAATAGAGATCTACTTCACAGCCTGGGATGCCTTGGCTAGGCAAGAGAAACACACAAGGGCTGCTAAACAGGACATGGGACCTGCTGGACCAGCCTGTGAGGTACTTCAGGATGGCACTACCGAGACCCTTTAGGATCCCTCAGGTGCCACCAGGCAGCTGAATCATGTAATATGTATATATTTAGTACGAGCTGAAGCATTTACTAGACTCCATTGGTTACAACGACCACATCAACCTTGTGTCGTCTAACTACAGTGGGAACCCAAACACCTACATGCAGATACCTAGAAGCATCCAGAGTCTCCATCCGGCACACTGCATTGATAACCACATAGTCAAAGAGGACTATTCACCACTTGGTCTCAAAAAGCAGCAGAAAGGAGTGCAGTATTTTGGCTGTAGTTGCTACCTAGACACAGCACGTGTTAAAAGCACTTGAAAAAGTTATTGCTGCAGATGACCCTTGATCTATATATCAGGCTCAGCTCCACCAAAACCAGATGGACATATATCTTATTGCGTTGTACCATGTTATGGGGCAGATTCTAACCCAGGTGTCTGAAGATGAGTGGTATATGATGCTATCTGCAAGTGACCTTCTCTCTCTGTTGGTTACCAAGACAGCCCACCTGACTAGTAGACAAGGGTCCAGCTGAATATATTGTCTTCTCCATGTCTTCTCAATTGACCAGATGTACATCGGCTGCAACAGAAGCTCAGACACATACGAGCACTAAATTTGGGTGTCTTAGTCTGGAGCTTATTAAAGTTAGTAATTTTGTGGAGATGACTTCCAATCCTCATCCACAGCATCCAACAGTTATGCAGCATAGCTTCAGCCTCCTTCACTGTGAGCTGAACTGTGTTGCATTATATCTCATTTGCAACAAATACAGTCATCTGTGGCAGCTCAGCTGGCACATGGTAGCTTGCAAAAGTGTGGTAACTTGTTTGTGTCTCCGAGCCATAACTCCTAAACAGCTCAGATGCAAACATGCAATTTGCATTTTAGCTAAATCAAAGACAAAGACACTTAAATCCTAATGTAGATTGATGAGAACTTGATGGAAGAGGATAGTTTTTATTGCAGTTTTTTAAGCCTGCCTCTCATCCAGATGGAGCTGAAAGCACTGTGGCAACGTACTGGGAATTGTTTTCATTACACAAACCAGTCTGGCTAAAATCAGCATCTTTTTGGCGCGTCTTCACTCGGTTGAACCAAATTGGAAACCGTAGGCTTGGTGACTACAACTGCACAGGTGAAAAACTATCCACTGCTGGAATAGTAGTCACAACTCAGGTCACCTGTGATCAAGAAAGATGAACTGGAAATAAGGATGGTTATGATTCTGTGGTGCAGAGAAGAGCACTGGGATCACCTAAGGAGTGTGTAACTTCATACACGAGAGGAGAAGCTTGTTTTAAGTATCAGAACAGAAGCTGAAAGATGATATGACTACTTAAACTACAGGATGATTTTGGCATAAGGACAAATGGGTATTAACTGGCCATGAATAAATTTCAGATGGACGTTAGAAGATGGTTTCAAACTGTCAGAAGAGTAAGGTTTTGAAGCAGCCTCCCCATAAGTGTAGTTATGGGAGAAGCCTAATCACTTCTATGAAGGAGCACGCTAAATTTATGAACAGATTATGTTACATGGGAGGCTGAAGTAGCATGTGGCTGGATTTGATGATCCACAAGACTCCTTTCAGGCTACTTCAGAGAAAATTTTGGAATTTAATTTTCAAACGCCCTTTATAGTTTCTGTGCATAGTCCTGAGGGTTGAAAAACTCTCACTTTGCAGCTAAGTCTTCTTTTGTGTTATTTCCTCCTTGAACAAATAAAGGAAGTAATCGAAAAACCACAGGAAAAGCTGATTTGGTGATATTAGACACCAAAATGAACATCTAAATTAAAAGAAATCAGCTCACGTGCCTCAATGGCCTGACTAACTTCTTTTGCAAGATTTTAGTATTAGACCCTCAGGAACACCTATTTTCATTTTGTCTCTAAAACCTGACCAATGTGTGCCAGCTTACACGCTATATGCAGAGAATGAGCACAAGAATTAATGCACAATTCAAAGCACGTCAGTGGTATGCAAAGCAGCACAGAGAAGAAATAACTGGGAAAGAATCAAATGAGCTCCTTCCAGAAATGAAGGTATTATAGATATATTAGCCCAGGGTTGGGTCCAGGACAGCTGGCTAGATGAGAGGCAGAGCTGGTAATCCTGGAATGAAATCCAGACCATTTCAATCCCACTAATGTCACAGACAGCAAACCAGTTCATATATTTTCCTGGACTGTTCATTATACAGTTCATTAAATGCACCTTAATTTCATCAGAATTTTTTCTGGACACTGGAATGTATCAAACTCTGCTATGATCAAAGTTTTAGTCTTTCCTAAGCCTACACAACTTTGTCTCCACCTGTCTTCTACAGAGGGGTTTAAAGTGAGCGATAGTGAGGACAATGATGTGGTAGTATCCACCTTCCTCCTAAGAGTCTAAAAGCTGTAGAAACTGGAAGACAAACTCCCCAGGGGAAGTGAACTCACATTTTCCACAAAGTTTTGACCAGGACACAACAAACCATCTTTTTTTCTGGTTAATTGTGGAGCAGGAGACAGACACAAAAAAAAAAAAACCCAAAAAACAGAAAACAAAACAAAACCCCAGAGGACAAGAGTCTAGTGGTTAGAGAAAGAGCGGGGATGTCAGATCCTGCTCCTTGTAACATATGTGACTGGTGTACTCCAGAACACACAGTAGTTTAGGTTCATAGGGGAAAGGGAGACTGCACTATGCCTGGCCTTGACTTTGTGACTAGAGAACCCTTGAGGGCACAGGGGAGTTAAACTAGGCTGTGTAAAGCCCAGGACTTGGGCTTGGTGGGACTGTCAGACCTGATGTCATTATCATCTAGAATCTGGGCACATGGCTCCTCTTGATTTTGCATTTTCATGAGAACATGGTGAATGCACTGGATCCTACAGAGATGTCATTATCTATACTTCTACTTTTTTGCACTCTCAGAGGAAGAGATACGCGGTTAAGGAAAATGGATTGTCCTCTGTAGGCTTTTAAAAGCCTCTGTTAGTTCTTGGTTAGCTATGCAGTGATTACAGATGGTTATTTTATGTACACCTCTTGGAGGCAGGTACTCGAATTTTTCATTGGGCAATACACAGACTGCGCTGATTGAATTTTGGGCTCCATACCAGCCAGGTCCTACAGGATCCTGGATCTGAGCTATTGTCTCTGCATAACTAAGCAGCTCTGCCTCAACTAAGCAGCTACCTGCTGCTCTGAGTCACCACAAAAAAAAAAAAAAAACACCAAAAAACAAACAAAAAAAAAAACCAAAAAAACCCCACAGCTTTCAGGCTACTTAGAGACCTCAACTCAAAGCAATATTCTGTTTCAGGCCTGAGCAACAAGGATGTTTACACCTGTTAGATATATAAAGGAAAAAGCAGTGAACTTATTCAACAGCATGAGTGTACAAAATAAAATGGAAAAGACCAATGATTTGACTTCTGATTATTGCTCCTTAGTTTTAATCTGTTAGCGTTGCTACCTGAGCATTACTCAGGAAGCAAGCAGCATACTCAAACTTGTTCTTAATCTGTTACTTTTGCCATTTTGGTCTACTTTTGATCACTGTGTAAGACTTCTACCTATTTAGTGAAGATGTGTACCAGCATTCAATACACGTTGCTATACCCACCAGCTGGCAAAGTGCTAAGGACTTTCATGTAATGCAAGGTCCTTACAACTTACCATGTCGCTTCTCATCTCCCCTCCTGTTTGCCTCCAAAAATTCCACCAGGTTTGTCGGATATGATTTTCTGTTCCAGAAAATATCCCCATTCCTTTATATCAGCTCGTATTTTTCCAGATGTTTTGTGATCTCATCTTCTACTAATGTCTCCAAGACCTTGCCTACTGTCAAAAGCAAACTTTATTGCAAACCTGTAACTCCCTGATCTCACCTTAGTCCTCTTCATATGGAATGGGTTTACATTTGCATTGGTTTTGCCCCTTAGTACTCCTTCCTGTTACAATAAGCTAGTAAGTACTCTAGTTGACCAGTATCCTCTTCCATCATCTCTTTCATGAGATTCAGGTGTGACCAGCTGAGCTCTACAGCTGTCTCCTCTTTCCAGTGATTTTTTTTTTTTTAAGGTTGATCCTCAAATTTCTTTGGCTTTCAGAATCTTTTGTTTTAATTTCTGGCACTGTATTTTGTTTCTTCCTGGAGACCTACTTATCACTGATGGTAGAGGACTAAGGTTGAAGTAATGATGATACATTAGCTAAGACAATCCACAGACTGACCATTGTTTATAGAGCTTTTTATGTCCAGACAAGACTGGTAGTGATAAAAGATAATGAACATCAGGTGTCTTCTTACTGCTTTACATGTCAGTGAAAAACTGTTCAATTTAAGGAAAGTTTTATCTGGAATATCAAATCTGTCAAATTGTTTAGAAGTTCAGTGGTTCTGGTGTGATGGAGGAATTTGTTCAAATGAATGAGATGATCACAACTAAAGGGTACAGAAGCTGCAAATTGGCTAATTTGACCACCATGAATGTGTCCAGACCCATAAGGAAACACAGCATAACAGATTTGTGTGGAGATATGCCCGCTTCTCATCCCAGAGATGAGAAGCCTTGGGCCAGTCCTGGGGCTAGAGAGGTGATTTGAGTCTAAGCATCTGGCCGTCCTCTAGCATTCCCATAAGATGCCACTTTGGAAATGCCTTGCAGAATATAATAATAACTAAACCCACCAAGACTACGTAATTGCTTCAAAACACCTTAGCGTTCAAAAAATTTTAAGGCCCATTTGTAATCCATCCTGTCAAATTTTGCGGACAAGACATAATTCCATTTTAAGATTATGTGTGTATTAAGATCCATAGTTGTCCTTATATAAAAGTTACACATTTTTTTTCCCTAGAGAAAAAAATCTCATTCTAAAGCTAAAGGCTGATGGTCTAGTTGTTGGGTGGGCTCATAATTCCTCAAACCAGGCAACAACCCCTTTTCATCAGGTCAATCAGAATCTTTAAGCAGTGAAAATGGTTCATCTGAATGCAGGGATCTTTACATAAACAGGGACCAGCCAGCCTGAGGTCCTGCACAAAGCTCTTGTTTGCTCTGTCCCTTTTCTTTGACTAACCGTGGGGTTTAGTTCTTCATTATCTCAGTTTACCATCTTTCATGTGGTTCCTAAGAGGAGTAAGCTAAAGGTAGGGAGATTGCCTTATAAAGAGGGAGCATAAATGTTTCCAATATTCAATTTACTTCACAAAACCTGAATTCCTCCCTCCAAGCCCTTTGTGACAAGTGGGTCATTGTCACTGTCTTTGTCATTGCTTTGCTCTCCCAGGAGAAGAAGATATTTTGAGGTCACATGGAGTCTGATAATGCAGATTCAAGTCTGCTTGACCACAGACTTGAACAATTCATGTGGCCTGAGATCCTGCAGCAGGGGATTTAGGGGATCACAACTCTCAGAGATGTAGGACTATGCTTGATTCATTGCTGCTCTGTTTTGTAGGAAATTTCCACAAGAATTTGCACAACAGGTTTTTTTCTTTGTTTATTTTTGTTCCTCTTCTCCTCTACACCCAACCAGTATGAGGCTCCTAATATAGCTTTGAGGTTCCTAATATAGCTTTCATCCTCTCAGCTTCATATTCCACCTGAAAAATGGGGATAATAGCACTGTCCTTCTTTATAGATGTGATTTAAAAAAAATTCATTGAGGACTATAAGCTACCACTTAAGATAATGGGGGATGATGGAAATTCAGTACTAACAGACATAAATAACCATCAAATGAGACCTCACAGACTTTAAGTTTTTAGTAAATTATTTGGACAGTTTAGACTATTCTATCTCTCAAATCCGTGACAAAGTTTCCTTGGTTGGCAGCAGGATAAGAATGGTGTTACAGATAAGTGTCCTTGAATAAGAGCCCCATATATCTCCCAGCATTAGTCATTTTTAGCACGTGAGCTATACAGAGAGTTGAAACTAGTGATTGCTTCCCTTCTTGCTGAGTTTGTGCAAACATTTCCTGAAGCTTTCAATTTTACCACAATAAAAGCCTTTTAGAGCTTAAATAGGGATAACTTGAATTATTAGCGTCAGTCCCCTAGCCCAACCACAAGCACGCCTGAAACAGCTCTTTCTGATAACACACGGCAACAACTACATTTTCCTCACACATATCCACAAAATAAACTGCTACGTATGATTACCACCAAGTAGAAAATCACTGGGTTGCTGTTGCCCCCAAATAACCTTTCAGTTTCTTTCCTGTATTTTTTTCCTGGCCATGCAACATGCAACTCACACAATTTCTCAGTGAAACCACAGGTCAGACAGTTTATTAGCAGATATTGATGGCACCCTACTGAGGTCAGTGGCTCTCTGCGATGACGAACAGAAGCAGGTTTGGTCCTTTGCGACTGAACGTCAGATGTGAGCGTTTCCTCCTTTACACTCCTGGCACACCAGAGTATCTTTGGAGACCAGCTGGTTGGTTTCACCCTCACCTACAGCACCGCAGAGCCAAAGGGACCCCACGAGTGCAGGAGCACAGATTATAAAACAAAGACCTTATTTCCTTCCATATGTGAGCAGAGCCGTACACCGTTCCAGCTGAGGCCCAGCAGCATGTTTATAACTCAGTTAACTTTATATTTCCTTACTGGCTACTGGGAACAGTTTCAAAAGACATGTTTAGATCACATCTCCTCTCTTTGCTACAACAGAGAGGAGTTGTAGTTGATGGTCCTCAGTCACCCCATGAATGCTAACAGTGTTGGTCTACCTTCCTTCTCCAGTGGAAAGTCTGCTGTTTCCAGCAGAGCTCATGTTAGCGAGTAATCTTGCACTTTGTACTGTCACCTATTATTTGCCTCCACACTCACAATTCTTCAGTTTCTATCAGTGACCAGCTGTGGCATTCTCCTCCCTCCTGTTTACAGGCCATGAGGAAATGTTGACTAGTCCTTAAGGCATCTCACTTCTAAACCCTCTCCTGGCCCAACAGTTTCCATTTTGGTACTCAGTTATCTCCCCTTCACTTTTCCTGTCCAAATTTCCATCTTCTCCACCTGAGCTTGCATTTGCTCACACGAGGTGACATGAAAGATGTCAATGAAGACTTGGCAGATTTCTTAGTCTGGGCTTGAGCCAAGCACAGACAGCTGGTCAAGGAGCCAGTCCTGGTTCCTTGAAGACCACTGTAGATTTATGTGCACCTCTATGTCCAGGCAGCTGAGGACATCAGAGCCATGTTTTAGCCACCTGCATCACCCATGATTAGTCATTCCTTTTCCACAGAGGTTTCCACATATTGTCCTAGATTTTCCTTAAGGTGGACACCAACATCCTGCAATGCACCGCTCTGACCTCATTAGTCCTGCATTTTATCAGCCTCATTCATTAACAGTATAGTCAAGAAAGCAGCAGTCCTTCCACTCTCACCCATCAGACCTCATTACAAGTTTTATATTTGCAACTGGCTGCCTCTGGTGGCTTTATAATGCACAGATGAATGTGTGGTACGGGTGGCCTTTCCATGATGAATGATGAGGAATGAGGCACTGAGCACCCACAATGAAACATCTGTGCTTTAGCTGTACAAGCTCAAAGCTAAGAAGGTCCCAACTCTACTTAGTGTGTGAGCTGGCACTTTCCACTAAATATTTCTCCACCTCCCAAGATTTTATTTTCTCTAGAGGTTACTTCTTTTGCATGCTTGTTTTGCAATCACATCATAATTTCATTTACGCTTTGCTGCTGTGTGGTGCCCATGCAGCTCTACATTTGAAGGAGGAAGACTTATAAACAATTTAGGCTCACATTTCTAGATCTTATTGAGACGGTTTCTCCCCCGAGATCAAATGGAGCTGGTAAGTGTGATTCTTTAACGTGCTTTACCAAGCTCAGCTCTTGCTGTGGCAATTAGGTCACCACGCTCAACCTTTTGCGGTCGTATGCAAAGGATAGCTAAAGCACACTGTGGTAAACTAGCTCATTTCAGCAGATCAAGCCTCATTAAACAATTAATTGCTGCTTCTGGGAATTCTTAATTGGCCAATTATCTCTTCTTCTAGAGCTTTGAAAGGAGTTGGGACTTTGATAAGCTACCACATATTTATAAAAAACTCTTACAGAAAGTTGTGCTTTGTTGTTTCCAGACCATACGAGTGGTCTTAACATTTCAAATTCCTTACATGCTTCAGGAGAACTAAGTGGCACTGACTTTGGTGGTTTTAGGACATAATTCAAGTCTTGATAGATTTTCAAGGGCAAAGTAAATGATGCCATTGTAAAATATTTTTCTATTTGTATACTAGGGAATGGGAAAGCTGCTTTTCATTTCAACTGGGAAGAATAACAGAGGGGTTTACTTGAATATTTTGCCTTTTCTTTCTTCTCATTCTTCTCCAAAGAAAAAAATAAGGTGTATTTCTCAACTGACTAGTTTCTCAAAAATATTTCCT
>NW_010118375.1:420-5329 GCF_000699245.1 Pterocles gutturalis | reverse complement strand
TAATTTCTATTATATGTCCTAAAAAAATTATGGATAATGTTACATTTAAAAAATTTCTGGAGAACTGCTACAAAAACAGTGGGGCTAACAGGAAGGACTGAATAAGTTTGTTTAAGTTCCAGCAGGACACAGCATCCATGATGCAAAAAAAGCAAGGAAAAAGATACCTACCACTGTAATATTTAAGTTTAAGAATGGAAACACTTGAAAATGAGCAGGTCAGGTTTTTTTTAAGAAATTGAAAGGCACAGCTAAAAGGATCAAATGACTGCAGTTGCTATGGAGACTTTTAAAGATGGGATACTATGATGATTTATGATATTGATCAACTAAAATTTCCCCTGATTTTATCCCCTTTTAAAAGATGAGAAGTTTTTTATAAAGGAAGGCAAAAGAGAAGAGCATACTGTGTTAGGTTAAATATGAAACATTAATAAAGCAGGTCAAGAAATAATTTGAGGAACCCTACGCCAAAACCACTAAAAACACCTTAATAAAAATGTTTCAAATACTTTTCTTTGAAAACCAGCCTGCCAGACAGTCCAAAGAAGTAACAGTTGATTCAAAGAAATCAGTTCTTAGGCAAGATAAGACCACAGCAGTAAAGTTAAATATGCGGTGAGAGGTTCTTGCAACAGAACTTTCTTCTGTGACAGATTAAGCTCAAGAACTGTGTCAAGATGAAGTGTTCTTAACAGAAATTTTAGAACAAGCCAATAAAATTTAAGAGTAAGAAACAGCCAAGATCAGATGTCGTTCACTCATGAGTTCTGAAGAAAATCACCTACAAAACATCAAACCTACTAATTGCGGTACGGGACCTATCACTTATATAGGAACCTGTGCTAGATAAGAAGACAGCAAAAGTCATCTTTTTCTCTAAAGCTTCAACCATCATCTTAGGAATGCCAGATAATATTCTAACTTCTCTGTAATGCAACTTGGTAGACATTGTATTAAATAGGAGAATTAGTAGAGGGAGATATATCTGATATAAGGAGGACAGCATCACATTTCTCATAAATTTATTAGAAACCTTTGAAGGAGTTAAAGGGCATGTAGAGTATGGGAATCTAGTCAGACTACTTGGACTTTTCAAAAGCTGCCAAGAAAATCCCACAGCAAAGTGTTTTTGAGAAATTAACCTTTCATGGTGTAAGAGGAAGTATCTTGATATGGATTAATGGTTGAAAAGTTGGAAACAAGCTAAGGACTGAAAGAAATGGCTGGCTTTAATAATGATACCCAACAGAGAGATCAGTTAAGATTTGTGCTGTTCAACTTATTTGCAGATGATCTAGGAAAAGATTGAGGTGACCAGGTAATGGTTCATCCAAGGTCCTCAAAACTGAAATGTATTCATGAAAGGGAGTGACCAGATGATAAAGTGACAAATGAAATGCAATGTCAATAAAAAAAAGATTGGGCACATATATATAGAAAAATATTATCTGAGTTCTGTCCAATAATGGAGTATAAATTAACCTTTCCCACCTAGGAATGACATCTGAGTCGTCATGGTTCAGTACTCTGTGAGTCACATCTATGTTACGTCATTTCGGATGAAATGCATATTAGGAATTCTTAAGATGATTACACAATTGCGTATGTCTGAGTTAGGCAACATCTTGAATATAGATTTAGTTGCTTCATTTGCATTTTCTTCTTGAGGGAGATGAGTGGTGATGAATTTTGCTACACTTGGGACGCAGGAGACTGGTGTCTGACAGGCACAAAAGAGCAATGTTGACCTTTTCTCTATGGACCCCTCTTATTTAGGCAAACCAGGAAACACCAAGGGATGTACCAGCTTAGGAGGCGCTCCTTTGCCATCCTGCCTGGACTCCGAGGTATGAAGGCAGTTATTGTTATTATTTTATGGGGAAGCAATTTTGTCATGTGGTTAAAATAAGAAGCCATCCGAATCTTGTTTCTTGTTTTGCCACTCCTTTAACATCAGATTTTGCTTAAATTTCTCTGTGCCTTAGTTTCAGGGTAGAAAATGGGGACAACATTTCTTTCCTTTTCTAAGGGGCTCTCAGGATGCTTATCTAATTGCTTTTTGCAAAGCTGTTGGAAACCTTAATACTAAAAGTGCAAAGGTTATTAATACTAGCTAGTGCTGCTCTTGCCTCACATAACAATTTAACTTTGGAAAGTCAAGTCTCCATAAAAGAGAAACCCTTCTTTGTACTTGGTGGGGATGGATTATGATCATTCTAGGACTCTAGCTATGTTTGTTGGCATAAACTTAGAGAAGTTTCAAACAGCCAAAGTAAAAATAAATCTTATTATTGTACATTTATACTAAGCGGGGTTCACAGTTTCCTCTATTTTTTTTAGATTGCTATTTTGATTTTTTTTCCCCTGAAAAACAAATACTGGAATATAATGTTATTTTAACTTTGAAATTTATGGTCTTCCTGACAACAGGTAGTCACAGTTGCATTCTTGCAAAAGAAAACAAAATTAAAAATATAGACAGAGGAAATAAAATTAATTTTAAAATATATGAAAACATTTATTCTGTGCATCAGCCCAAGTGAACAGACAAGTCTCTGACTGATACCCACCACAGACTGCAGTTTCTTGAATTGATTGATTAATAGGACAGAAATGAGGAGGTGTGAATTTATTTTGGACTTCAACAGGGTTGAAAAAGGTTTGGCACGGTTCAGCTGGGCTTAATCTGCATTTTAAAGTCTATGAACAGTGACCACCTACTGGCACCCTTCAATGTGTTAGGTCCCATAGAAAGGAAACATTTTGCACTAGACTTCATTTCAGCTAATGTTCCTGGATTTATAAAGGTACTAAAAAGGCAACAGCAATCCGATTTCAAACTAACAAAATACCCCTTTTCCCCTGGCGGGATCGAAACTCAACAGAAGAGTCAAGGAAGGAGGAGGAGGAGGGTAGGTGGGATTGGAGAAACAATTTCTCATTGTTTGGAGGTAGATTGTTCATGAGGGCGATGTTACCCTTAAAATAAAATTAAATTCCTTTGGGGTGTTTTCACCATTAAGCGTCGAGATTTTCATTTAACTGCGTGAAAGGTAGTAAAGCAGTAATAAATAACAGTTCAAATGGGAAAAAGCTGCAGAGGAGAAAAAAAAATGCTGAAATGCTGAGAATTTTTTCTGAGCTAAAAAAAAAAAAAAAAAAAGGAAGCAAAAAGATCTCACTGCATTCTGCAGCAAGGATAATTAAAAACAAAACCTTCTTTTAAGACAGAGCAAACATTCCCCACCATCTCTTTTTTCTGGCAAAGCCAGGAAACACTCTCTGAAGTAAAATAACCATAACAAGAAAAGACATCTTCTTGAAGAAATTTTGACTCATATTTTACTGCTTTATAAGCAGTTCAATAGAAAGATGTTCCACGCCAAGGCAGCAAGTCAAGAATCTGCATTTCTGATGCTAGTTTAGTCTTCTGTGTGATTATTTTTACAACTTCTGCAATTAAAGACAGATTTTTCAGCTCCCTGATTGTGACCGGATAGAAAAGGGTTTGATGTGCGCGCACACACGCACACAGAGGGAAGGGAAACGCCACCTCTCCCTGTCATGCTCTTCATTAAAACCAGCTTTGCCCAGCTTCTGTTTTATTTCATTTTGATGATTGAAATTTTCCTCGCCTAGCAGTAGGTGGTGGTTTTTGTCTTCCTTACACTTCGCTGGCCCAAAGGAAAAATTCGATAGCCCAAACTCTGGTGTTTTCAGTCGTTCAGTCAGAAAGGGTTTGTCGTGTTTTCAGAGGAAGGATGGGGCTGGGATGGAAGGGAGAAAGGGAAAACTCAAAAAACTCAGAAATCACTGTTCAAACCCCAGGTCACTAGCATTCACACAGTTGTTGGGGGAGTTTAATGCAGTCCCCAGTATCACCACAGACTTGGGGTGGGAAAACCAGTCACCCCTTTGCACCTTATTGCACCTGCTGGGGAGTAAATGGCTTAAGGCAGGAGTTCGCCTTTCAGGCTCGCTTAGCTGCCCACAAGCTTTTTTTACACCGATCTGAAACTCTGTCCGTATATTTTCCTTAGCTCTCCAGCATGATTTTAAAATCAAAGCAAGTCACTGACCATGAAACTGCCTACTGTGCCCTTCATTGCTTCGGCACTTGAGTTACCAGGATTTGTTTCTGTCTTTACAAACAAAAATTGCCTTTGTACAGGAAAAACCGCAGGAAAAAAATCTAGGAATTATTTTGTCAATTCACTATAACATTTTTATAGGTGTTGACTCAGTTCCAGGTAAAATATGACCTTACAAGAAATTATCATTACTATTAAACTACTCTCCAGGTCAATTTTTTTCAGTGAATCCATCTCTTTCAAGGGAAACACTGAAGATAAATTTGTTTCTCTATGATCTCACAGAAAGGGAGCCGTAAAAATCATATAGCACTGGAGGTAAATGTTCCTTCTTTCGTTTTCCTTTCCGGACAAATCTGACTCTGTTCAAGCGATGTGTTTATCCCAGTGCTGAACTGGCATGGACAGGAGCCCAGCTTGGATCCCGTTGGAAACATCCATGGCATTTCAAGGTGGTTCAAGGCTGGTGAGTATACAGGGGGGCATTTGGGGCTACCATCCTGTATACTTGCTTGGATGGGAACATCCCAGGGGCAGTGTGTCAGGTGGGAATGAGGATTTTGGGGCTGTGCTGGGTTAGGTGGGGTGGGCGCAGACAGAAAATCTCCCGTTTTGGGCCCCAACATCCCCTGATGCCACCAAAGAGGAGCTTATCAGGACATTGCAATTTTATCAGCTGGCTCAGGATCCCCCCAATGCCTTTAACTTGCTGGAGTGGTCCAAACCTCAGTGTTCAACACTTTAGGTATTTTTTAAATTACTTTAAATAAACCCAACACACCAGTTTTCCCCTTTTTCCTTTGATGCCAAAGCCT
>NW_010118375.1:0-397 GCF_000699245.1 Pterocles gutturalis | reverse complement strand
CGCTGTCCAAACCTTCTTCCTTGGGATGGGTTTGGTTTTATAACTTGCTAAACCATGTCCCAGCGGGGAGGTGGGAGGCTTCGCGCCGAAGCTGTCCGCGTTTGTGTGTGTGTGTGTTCGTGCACGTACGCTGGGCAGTGCTGGAGCTCGTAGGGCTCTCCAGGACTCTTCGGAGGGAAATACAGACCTGGAGACAAAAAAGAAGGTAGCATTCATGGCCAAGCACACAGTGGGGTAAACATATTTTGTAAATGGAAGTTTGTTATTCACATTGTGCGACAGGAGTTGGTGTTTACCCACCGCTGGTCGGATGCTGATGTTGCCAGAGGCTGAACGATTCAGTGGCGATTGCTTATAAATAGTGCTGACCAGAAACAGGAACAGTGAAGAGTTTTCA
>NW_010118374.1:0-925 GCF_000699245.1 Pterocles gutturalis | reverse complement strand
ATCCCATCACACGGCGATGCCGGGGAGGGACCCGCTGGTGGGTGCCAGGATGTGTTCAAGCCACGTTACCTCCTGATGTCAAGGGATTTATGGCCCCAGGTGTAAAAAAAATTCATTTGGGGCTGAAAAGGGTCCTGATCCCCGCGGCTGAGACCCCTGGGTGGGGGGGTGGCAGCCCAGCCCCGCTTGGAATGAATTGGAGAGGGGAAGCAATCAGGGCAAAGTTATTCTGCATTATTTATAGCCGCACTTGCCAGGATCTTACTCGCAGAGATCTGCAATTTAGGGTTTAAAGATTCCTCATTTGTTTCCCGGTGCAGCGTGTAAAGGAATAACAATGAAGGCACTGGGAAAGCCGGGAGCCTCCAAATTAATGGGGAGTTTAATGAGGTTCATCCGCTGCCCTGGATTTAACCCGTTTGTCTGAGCAAAGCCATGTGCCCGGGGGATGGCACGAGGGGGTGGCAGGAAAGACCTGCTCCAGCTTTGCCCGTGCCTGCTGCTGCCCAGACCTGCCTGGGATGGGGATGGATGGACAGACAGACTCTCGGATCAGGGATGGACAGACAGATGCTCATATTGGGAATGGACGGACAGACAGACACACGGATAGGGGATGGACGGACAGACAGATGCTCGGATCAGGGATGGATGGACAGACAGATGCTCGGAGCGCCCGAGGCTGTGCATCAGCTCTCCGGGCTGGATGCATCCACTCTCAACCCAGACAGCAACAGAGGCGCAAAGGGAAGGAGGAGAGAGAAGGACAGACAGACACCCCCATGTAGGAGCAAGGACAGAGCTGGCTGTCCCCCCAGCACCCGAAATGTCCCCGACTGTGGGGTGGGATGCCCCATCCCCAGTACTCACGTACTTTTGTTTTTCTGCCTCATTTCTCTGCAGCAAGGTTTCTGCGCACAGGGCT
>NW_010118373.1:0-3046 GCF_000699245.1 Pterocles gutturalis | reverse complement strand
TTCTTGTCAGAACCTTAACGTGTTGTTCAGGGATTTAAACCCCGACAGTTGCGTTCCTGTGTCAATAAGCGCCTCCTCGATTTTCTCCCCTGGGGCAGGCTGAGGGGCAGCTTTGCCTGTGGGACACGGGCTCTGAGGGGCCTGCATGTAGAGGGACCATTGTTCTAGGCCCAGGTAGTGCTAGTTAAGAGGTCTCTCGTGTTTCAGCATGCTAGAGATAAGTGGTGGGGAGCGTGGTCTCCCCCACCCAGGACTGGTGTGAGGCAGCACAAACCCACCGGGACCGGCTGGGTGAAGCTTGCGGGTGGGTCTGTGCCAGGCCCTGTGTGCCCCCATGGCCTGTGGAGCAAGGCACGGGGAAAACACGCTGGTGTGCAGGGGATGTGGGGATGCCCAGCAGGGTCCCAGGCCAGAGCAGGGCCGGGAGGCTCCCAGGGACGGAGATGGGGCAGCCCAGAGAGGGGAGAGGTGACGTGAGGGACAAAAAAGGCCTGATGGACAAAGAGATCCAAGTCTTGCATGAGATGTAACCAGGGAGTATATGTATATATATATATATATGCATACATAAATGCATCTGAGATGCAGTGGAGTTTATAGTTTGGGATTAAGGCCTTGCCACTGGGGTAAAATCAAACAAAGAGAAATAATAATAATGCCTATTTCTTATTTTGTTCTCAAAGAGCATCTTCTGGTAGATCTCCCTTGCGCTCTGTTGGCTCCTGTGCCATCTTAGTCAAGCTATACAGCAATTCAAGGGCATAGCTGAGAACAAAATGGATCTTTGTTTGCAAGATGCATGAGATGCCGTTCGGTTCAATCCGCCTACAAAATCCTGCATTTGCCAGCACCCACGGAAAACCGCTGCCTACCAGATGGACACAGATAACACCCAGGGCTGCACACCAGTAGGAAGGCAGCAGAAGCCCAGCAACAGCTTTGTGATTGGTTTGAGGGAAACCAGCTTGCTTTTGCCTGACCCATGGAGCTTTTACAGGAGGGGAGTGCTTTGCGGAGCTTCTCAGCCACTGGCGTGTTGAGTTTGTATTAAAACTCAGCATTGCAATAGTAATAATAATCTCAAACAAGTAGGTTGTTCAGCTGGAGAAAAAAAATCCACAAAAGCCTTTTGCTTTCTTCTCAGGTTAGAATCACTCTCAGTGGCTTCTACTGTGTGCATTTAGAGTTGTATAAACATAAAAGATGGGAATAGCCTTTCAGATTTAGGTCTTTCCTCATCTGAAAGTGAATAAGAATGCTAAGCTTATTGTTGTATTTACAGAGTGAGCACTCGGGGCTGTCTGGAAATAGTCGAAAAGGCACATGGCAGTGCATTTTCATGACAAGATGGATTTTTATAATGGGAAGAAATAAAGATGATACAGTGCTGTTCTTCGTGGAATTAGGGTAGGCAGCTGACCACAGAGCATTGTGAGTGAGTTTGTACCTGAGGTCTGATCAAACGGTGGAGCAGCACGCCCCTAAAGGTTCAGGTTTGTGTTACATTCAGATTGCACTGGGGCCTAACATCTGCCTTGCATCGGAGTCCCTAAATAGGTCTGGCTGGCTTGCAGAAGGGCGTTTTCCTGAGCAGCAAGGGGCTTTCTGTGAGCAAAGCGACTCCGTGTTTCTCCGACGCTGTCTGTACAAGTACCCCTTGCTACGATTTCAAGACAAACTTGGTGAGTAGTAGTCTGTTGGTCCTAACAGACCATGACCTTTATTATACTGATAAAATACTGATTTCCTGTGCAAAGAGTCTGTCACTTGGTGCCTAGTATTACAAACTGTCTGGGGCAGGAACCGTCTCTTGTACTTGTGTGCAGGGCACATTCCAGCAGTACAGGGCCCACAGAGACCCTGGCCAGGGAGCTGTTTACAGCAGGGATCTTCACACTTGCCAGTGCTGCGGCCAAACATTTCGCTCAAAATAACAGCTAGAGGTAATACCAGTAAATAAATAGCACAAGTCGCTCTGGCAGGAAATGTCATTTTACATCTGTCACTAGTCAGCTCTCCCCTGCCAGAGAGAACTGGATATACTGCTGATAACTGCACAGGGCAGATAAAGCAGCTGGTAACAGAACTGCGGAGATAAAAGCTGTTTCAACCTGAACAGGGGGTTTTGTCTCTCTGTGCCACACCTTTGAGCCCTCTCAGCCTGCAGCTGGAGCAGGACACCAGAGGTGAGTGGACATGGCACACCCAGCTTGGAGCAGGGAAGAGCTCCTGCACCATTGCAGCCAGTGAGTGCAGGCACCTGCGGTGTCACATCTTTTATGACTTTGTCTCCGGGAATGTCTTGCGGAGACCCTGAGCCAGGTCTGTGACAGCTGCAGGTTTGCACGTAGCCAGCTCTGCTCGGTTCTGGGGCAAAGAGGTGTCACGCAGGACCAGCCCGTGTCCTCCTGCATTTCAGGGTTTGGTGTTTCCTTCCTCCTTTCAGGCTGTGCTGCGCCTGTGTGTCAGTGAAATACCCAGAGAGACACGAGGATCTTGTGTGTTTGCATAGTCCTGAGGGAACCGACTGACAAAAGTCGTTTTGTACCACTGGGAAGCTGCCGCCGCGGGCCTTTCTGGGCAGCACGGTCAGGGTGCAGATTTCTGTTGTTTACACCTGGATAAAATACATAAAGTGAGGAGAAAAGAAAAAAGAAGTGCTTTCCTTGGAGATGCCGGGGATTGAACCCGGGACCTCATACATGCAAAGCATGCGCTCTACCGCTGAGCTACATCCCCCTGCCCACCATGAGGTGTTGTGTCTGGTGGCCAGGCCCGTGCGGAGCGCTGTCGGTCACCGGGGGAGCGCAGCGCAGAGGGGGTGTGCGGGGCAGGAGGGCAGAGCTGCGAGGGGCTACAGCAGCGCGCGGAGCTACGTGTGGCCTTCAAACAGCTCTTAGAAGTACGGGAACGCTCTAGCTTCGCACACACAAAACTGGGTTTGGTTTTTTTTTTTTTTTTTCCTCCGGAAATCCATGCTGGAAGAAAAAAAAACAACTTCAAAATAAAAAATTAATGTAACCTCCCCGTCGGGGAATCGAACCCC
>NW_010118372.1:29345-58098 GCF_000699245.1 Pterocles gutturalis | reverse complement strand
GGATGCCCCCCGTGATTACAAGTAGGTCACACGTAAGGACAGTAGTGTCACAGGGTGTGCCCCGTGCCTGTGCTGTTGCCCAGATTTCTTGCTTTTGGCCCACATGGCTTCGTGCACAGCCCTCTGCAGCAGCGGGCGCCTGACAGAGCTGGAGCACGGCGGCCAGCGCTGGGATGAGCTGCTGCTACCAAGTATTTCTTCCTCCTCCCCCCAAAACGCATGGTTAGTAGTTTGCTTTAGTTCACTTGGGCTGAGTTTTCTTAGGGAAGACAAGGTTTTACAGTAGAAAGCAGGGTTCTAGCGCGCCTTTGGTTTGTAGATAGTTCATTTTCAGCCTGGTGTCTAAGAGAGGCTCTCTTACATAGATCTCCACTGTGGAGGACTGAAGGTGCCTAACGTTAAGTTATTCCAGTGCTTCAGGCAATCAGATGTGCTGGGCTCAAGCCCAAACCTTGAACTTTATTTTACATTCTAAAGGAAACGAGTATATCAAATGGAAGACAGGTTTGATGTATTTGCTGGAGCCACTATCACTGAGAATTAATGCAAGGTACTTGCCTTACTGGTGTATTGATGAACACTGCCACAAATAATGCCCAGTACTGCAAGCATGATAGTTTATCCTGTATGCTCGTATTGAAGACATTGTTGTCACCAAACCAGTGTATGTGATATCAAGTGTCATTATTACTTAATGCCAACAGAGAGCCAAGATTGCCCTTTGATGCCACTGCCGTGGATAATGCCTCAATATCTGTACTTCCATACAGCAAAGTCCCCTGCCTAATCCCAAAAATCACTCCATGCTGAAGTGACAGCATTAATTCCGCCTGCTGTTACACATTTTGCCAGGCGTTTGTGACAGTGCACAGTGACAGCTCCCTTGTGCCAGTTGTCTGTAAAGCTACCCCAGATATGTCCCTTTTACGGTGCATACACCTGTCTTCTAGGATTATACAATTGATTATCCCGTAGTGGCTGCACTTCCTGTACCCACTTGATCCTGAGAAACATATAAAGCACTCATTTTGTTTGCAAAACAAATACAGTGTGTGCAATTCCCACATCTAGTACAAGTTAAATATTTTGCCATCACAGGGTCACTTTTGTATATTTCCTAATGATTATCTTCTGCTGTTAGCCCTGGGTGGCAGACAGACCCTTCCCCCGAATTGCCAGGTCATTGCACATGCTGATTTCTGTGTAGTAAATGTTGACCCTCTAAAGATTGCTTTGTACTTTCTTGAAGTCCTAGCATGAAGTCCTAGTGTTTTTAATGACATTACAGTTGTGCATTGTTTTTATTACGTTGCACTGATCTGGTAGTTTTCCTCATGTCTTATTGATCTCACTGAACTACATTAATATATAATAGTACAGCAGGCAAATAGCAGCGACTCAGTTTCCCCAAATTGACTCAATTTGTCCTTAAGGAACATGAAGACAGTGAGTCTGTGTCTTCACTTCAGCAGCCTAATCTGCGTTACCTTGCTGCCTTTAAGTTATTTGACTTTTCTGGTCATCATACTGTGTAAGGGTCTTACTTCTCCCTTTATGACATGCTTTACTGCCTGTAATTGTTAGGGAGGCTATCCCTAGTAAAAGCAAAGACTTCTATATAGACAGTTTCACTGCCATTTGCAGATGCAACTCCACTCCAATCAAGCGGTACTGTGTGAGATGATGTGCTCATCACACCCTGATGAAAATATGCTCCTTTATCCTTTTGTGTGTGTTGTCTCTTCTTGTCTACTCTGTATTTTAAAATAGTTTTCGAACCCTTCCCTCTTTTGAGGTCTGCAAACAGACAAAGATGAAAATTTAAGACTGTTTTTGTTGTCCCAGGCACATGCTTGTGATACTGTGAAAATAAACACTGTACCAAAGTATATGATGGAAAGAATTGAGAGTTCAGTAAAGCAGCACATCAGAAAATCTGCTTAAATGTGTCACGAAGTTTTAAAACCAACAGAAAAAAAAAAACCCTGAATGTTATTCAACAGTGCTGAAAACAAACTGCAAATCCTAATCTCTTTGAATAGCTCTAGTCATAATTCTCCATTTCTAACGTTTCAACCTCTGTTTGTAACCAGAGATTATGTGTTACATAAATACTTGTAACTGCTAAAATACATAAAAAGCACATGAAGAGGTGTTTACTGCTACAGCAGAATTGTTTGCTTACCAAAAAATAGATTTAATATCCTGTTATTAACAGAGAAAAAAAATGCAATACATAAGCAAAAGTGAAGTGTGTTTCTAGATAATTTCTTGCAACTGAGCATGAAATCTCCTCTTGAAGAAAAGCTGGGTAGAGATCCCAGGAAAACATTCTTTTAGCTCACTACTGCTTTTTTTTTTTTTTTTTTTTTTTATGGGACAGTTAGTTCACTTTTTTCCTTTATACTGAGCTGCTTTACACTTATGCAGAAACAATTTTTTTTCTCCCTCTAATCCTTAGCATGAGCCCTTAATATTTTGTTTTCGCCAATCTCACAGTTTCAGTAAGTCAGTTCCTTATAAAAGCTGTTTTACCTGCAAAGTGATACGTGAGAGTCTATCTGTCTCTGTGATGCATGGGAATTGTAGTTTACTTTTCAGTGAATTCTGTGGTTTCCACTGTGAAGCGATTTTTGTCTTAAATTACAAGTCCTAGAGCTGTGATGTTACATAGCAGGTAGTTTCAAAAAAACTTTTTCCTGCCTTTTGCCTTAGTATTTGTTATGTATCCAAGAAGTAGGAACACAGTAGTTCTGAAGAAGTAACAATGGTATTAGTAAATCAAAATTTTGCAGTTTTGTCATCATTCGTATAACAAGGTTGTTGTTCTTATGGTCTGTTTCTGCTCAGTACTGAGATTTAAAGTGTGTTTCTGTTTCTTCTTTCTATGTGAAATGACATTATTCACAATCCTCAAACATCTGTGAAAAGGGACCTTAGTGTATAGCTGTCAGAAAAGCAACAAAGCATCATAGGACTTCTGTAAGAAGTTTTCGTTGTTTTGTTTTTGTGGTATTCAATCCTAAAGCTGTCTTTGCTGGTTTTATTTAGATGGAATCCAGAGAATATACTGTGCTGGATTGCCACTGTTTTAAGGAGGCCGGGTCTTAGGCATGAATACAGTTTTACCTTCATGGCTACTTATTTATATATTGCTCTCACTACATGTTTCCTTCAAGCCACAATGTATTATCCGCCGGTCAACTCAACAACTACTTCTTTAAGACCAATCAACTGTTTCTTCTAACTCACTATTCGTCATGTCTCTTCTCCTCAAAACCAGGAACAGTATTCGTGTTTTTGGCAGAGTAACAATGATACTGCATCTAACCAAAACAGCACCTTCTGTGAAGCCAGTCATTAATTCCTCTCTGGTCGCTTGTCATCACCAGATGTCTGCTGAGTTTACGCCCTGTGCATTTCCCGTGACTGCACCCACAAGGCGTCCACAAATGATTCTGTATTTTCAATAAGAGCACCGCATCCTTTTATGAACTTTCCTCTTCGTTACCTCAGCAGCGGCAGCTGCTGACCACAGAACTGCAGCCTCTCTTTACGTTAGTGTGTTACATCTCTTTCTTGACTGAAAGACTCTACAAACAGCGGAAGAGTATAATGTTACTTTAAGAGTTTCATCACTTTATGTTTCTGGAAGTGGGTTTTGCACAGAAAGGAATGAGAAGTATTTTAGGTCCAGCACAGAAGCACGTTTCCAGGTTTGTATCAACAAGTAGAGTACAAGATGTTTTTGTTTCTCCTAAGAAGCACTGGCAATGAAGTCTAACCCTGCCAATAATACAGCGTGTCTGAAGGAGGACTCACAGTTAGATCTAAGCACAAGGAGAACTGTAGGCATATTTCCCTTCAAAATCTGCACTCACTGAACATGATCACCAGCAGTAGCTGCAATTAGCTATGATGTCCAATTTACATTTTGAGCACAAGGGACAAGCTTTCACAGCATGCTTAATACAGCGAACACAACAAACTAGTTTTTGTGAACACAATGCGCAGTTGTCAGTTCAACGGGAAGCCTTACAAAATATGTGTGCAAGGTATAATTACAGCATGCCACAAATCAAATTTCAAAAGGATAATTGAAACAACACTCACATCTTGAAAAAAGAAACTGGTTAATTGATGTCAGGCCATAGACATATAGCATAGCATATAATACAATAATAAAATATAAACACCAATTTTGAAATCAACACAGCTTGATAACTTGAATTCAAGTTTTAGGATTTATATAGGGGTGCGAGGAGCTCTTGTTAAAAAAAAAAAAAAAAACAAAAAAAAACAAACAAAACCCACAAAGTAAGCCCTAAATTACAATCCCTCAGCTAACAGGTAAAGATGAAGGAAAAATTTGGGGGACTGTTAATATTTTTCTAATTTATTAAGGGTCTTTCTTTCATCTGTTTTTTTCTTGTTCTCTGTGGCCATTGTGGCTAGTAGGAATCCTGGCAATTCAGTCAGAAAACTTTGCAGCATAGTAGGGAATTTTCATTTGTCATCAAATGCAATTGCAGCTGTCTTCATCAAGAATGAAGGTAATGAGTACAGACTAGTAAGTCAGGTAATTCTTTGGATGGTTAACAGTGTGCTTTGAATGAGCAAAGACCAATCTTTTTCTCCTAATACTGGGAAATTTCTCTTTCAAATATGCCAATTTTGTGGTTTGAAACTAAGGAGCAATGAAGTTCCTTAATGTAGTTTTTACACAAATATTTTGGGTAACTGAAGATACTCAGTTTACACAAGGGACACAAAGTCTTATAATTGTTATGAGGTCTTTATTCAGACACAAATTTTCTTCATCTTTCTTCAACTTCTCCCATTCTATGCTTAATTATTTCAAATTCTTGCTTAAATTTCTTAGCCAGGTCAAATTTGAGAGTTGCAAGAAACAAGAAGTATGAAGGCTTGGAAGCATGTTTCTTCATGTCAAAAACTGAAATATATTATGATGAGTTAAGACACTGAACATGTAGCCAATAAATCTATAAAGATACTGAACTTCATGCAAACTTGTATCCTCCCCAACCTTTGCACTAAAGCAGCTCGTGTGCCATTCAGAAAGACAGAATTTTCTTCTTAAAAATTCATATTGTGCAGCCTGGAGAACATTCTAACCCCAGGTTTTGTCATTTTGCACAGTGCCTCTAGCCTGAAAACATAGGTTGATGATGTGGTTAAAATTGCCCCCATGGACATAAATGAAGGATGGTCGCATAAGCTTTATGCCTCTTCTCTTTACCCCATCTATATGTTTATTATGTAACTTACTTGTAAAGCGGGTAAACCAAGCAGGAAAAAGCTGACCTATTCTATAAAATATGAGAGTTACCTATTTAGAACTCTGGCCTACAGCCATAAAATATTTGTTTAGTCTTCTCTCAGTTTATGTCATGTACTCCTTATTCAAAAGATCTGGACTGGATGACTTTGATACTGTAAAAAAATATGTAATATGCTAAAAGAAGAGCTGACACATATCAGCCTTCAGTGTTGAAAAGAAAGCACATCTCAGAAGGCTAACTCGTTCATAATTCAAAGAATGATACAAAAATGAGGGGAAAAAAGGCTAGTACTGACGCACTAGCTTAAGGGAAAGCCTATCAGTTGTTATTATTAAATAACCTTATTACTGGTATAACTTGACCTTTGTTGCAATCATAAGCTGCTGGGAAAGGACACACTGAGTGAGCTAAGTGACAGGTATATGAGGTATAGATACTGTGGGCATGATGGTTTCTCAGAATGCTGCTCTCCTGAGTGGACAGAGGGCCTAATTCCAAAGGTACCGTGTGATACCTTCAGAGGCTGTTAGAGGATGATACATAGAATATCAGCATAAAAGGCAGAAGAAAAACCAGGTTTGTACATAAAGACTTCAGTATTTACCTTACTTTTATGATCGCAGTTCATTACCTTTTGGAAAACAATTATTTTCTGTTTATTTCAATTCTTTCTGCAATGGTTGAAAAAAACATGGTTTATGGTGGCTGTTTAACTAAAGGAGCAACAACAACCTTAAGCAAAATAATTTTAATATAAAAATAACTGGATCTTTATCACAAAAAAGAAAGCAAGGAATTCCTCATGTACTACAGAAAACTAATTTAACCTTCAAAATCTGCTAGGCAGTTTTCTGAGGAACCACAGCAACTAAAACCCATATTACAATAATTAAATATAGAAGTAAAGGTTAATATAGAAGTAAAGGCCAGCATGTATGTTAGCTTCAAAAGTAGTTAAACAATGAACAGGAATATTAATGCAAAGAATATTCATACCGTGATGATATCAAGGGCATACATCAAGTGGAGTACTTGTTGCAAAATCAAGGGAAAATTACTTTTGTTTTGCCCCATGGCATGATGTGACATGTCAAAAGAATTTAGAAAACGTTTTCAAAATTTACCAAGTAAATTACTTAAAAAGTGTGCTTTTCTAGGAAGAAAGAAACAAAAGGCAGAAAAGTTGCAGTATACTAAACCAGCGTAGGTGAGCATTGGTACAGTCTAGGTCTAGTTTTCACACACAACTCTGTGTGAGGGATATGGCTCATAAGGATTCACAGAACTGTCAATAAGAAACTCTTGGAGTTTTGCATAGGTGTTCCCTGATTAACCTGAGACCATGACCAGCATGTTAGCTGTTAACTCTCTGTTAGCATCTGGTTCTTACATCTGGCATTCATCTGGGAATGTAGTCTGCAAACAGGAAGGCAGTAGTGGAAGAAGCATGGCTCTGTGCAAAGACTGACAAAAATTTTCAGCACTCCATGCCACAGTCTCAGCACAGTCTTGTCACATTATTCCCACCTACACCACCCGTTTGGGGAAAGAAGAGGTTTTCAAACAGGGGTATCAGCAAAAGCTGTCTCTACAGCTGGTTGGAGAGAGGGAGAATCTAAAGGTATGCAGGTTTATTGATGATTTACATTAATTAACCATAGGCTGCCACTCTGCTTTTGCCTTCATCAATACTCTGTGGTTGTGTCTCGATTCTGTCCTTTATAAGCCTCCCAGCCAGATCCAGTTTATGGATGTTTTCATTTATTCAACATTAGGCTGCCACTCTGCTTTTGCCTTCATCGATACTCTGTGGTTGTGTCTTCTGTGTGCTCCCGAGCAATTGTCCAGAAGTGAGCTGAATCAACTCAGGCTAATGTTATAAAAATACAAGATGCATAAATTAGTCAAAAGCTATTTGCTAAATTTAAGAGGAAGACCAAGATATTTGAGGTCTCGATTCTGTCCTTTATAAGCCTCCCAGCCAGATCCATTATGAAGTCACTCATCTCCTAGAACTTTATCATTCAGTAAAGAATTTCACTGGACTTTAAATTGTCACTTTGCTTTCATACTTTTTGTGCAAAAACATTAGAGTACAAAGCAAAACTGCATAGCTATCACAGGAAGCTTCTAAGCAAAGCAAAATTAACGTGAGAAGCAAGTAGAGAATTACAGAGAAAAATGTTGCTACAGTACTGGTAAGATCGCTTAGCTGCAAGACAGCAAGCCTAGACTGATTGAACCTTTTTGTTGCCATTCTGTTGGCAACAAGAACATTCAGATAAATTCCAGTCTCACAAACATTAGGCCACATGGGAACATTTAAATACAATGTAGTAGCCTTGCCTAAATAAGTGGTGGGAAAAAATGTTTCTTATGTTTTGGTAGAGGAGAATGTTATATTTGGTTGAGAAGAATAGCTAAAAGCTATAGGCAGAATTTTAACCTAGGTTGGCATTCCACTCAGGCAGGGAGTAGGCAAAAAGGCTTGTCCTAGCCAATATATTTTATTATTCCGGTAAGATGGGGAAGGATTCTCTAGTCCTAACTCATTCCTTGCTCAGTCTCTAGAATGCTACTCTCTACTTGAAAGAGAAGCAGCATGCACTTTGATCTGGTAACACCATAACATAATACACTGGGTAGGGTGGTAAGAGGATATAGATAATAGGATATGTAGAAAGTCAGTAAAAGACTATCTGGAAGCTACAGTGTTCAAATGAGTGCAGCCCTATCCTTGGGCACTGAGCAGAAATCATAACCAACTTATTGTGCTGAAAAAGACAGTCCCCATGTTTTCCTAAAATCTCCTTTCTCACTTCTACACTTGACTATGATCTGTCTCCACAGGGAGCACAATCCAGCCCTGGCTGCTCTAAAATTTTTATGTCATGTTTAATAAATGGCTCTTGGTTTCATTCTCTTTTCCATAAGATGTCATATGAATTTTAATGTATTTAGTATAACATAGAAGGTCTATCCCTATGCAGGTATTTTCACTATTACAAAAACTGCAGACATTCCACTTGAATGCTATGAGAGATTATACCTGAAAAATATTAAGATACATAAATATCTGTTTTTAAATTAGGCTGTTTAAAATGAAGTTGGAATGATCACTGCTGATTTTCATGACAGGAGTCTTTACTTAAATTTCTTATATAGCTGCTATCTGTGTACCACCTCCCCATGTGTAAGTACACAAAGGCAAGATTAGAATGATAGGGTAGAAAATACTGGCTGTTCTGGATTTTTGCTTTTAGACTGTGAATCCCTAGGAAGTAGTTGAGATGGTTGTTTTATATATAATATTAAATTGTTGGAACCGAACAAAATTGGTTTTATTTGGTCTTAGTATGGCCTTTGACTGAGGGTCATGCCCAGTGAATAATGGCATTCATTAGGGCCAGATTTAAATCAATTGAAAAAAATTGCTGTACAGAAAACAAAATACCTAGTTATCAGCAAGTTATCCACCTCAAGAGGTTTTAAATAAGCAAATACCAGTTATGTTTCACCACTGTGTTCTTTCCAGATAATATTCTTATCACAGATGTCTTCACCGAAATAGTAGCATAAGCCTGGAGAGTGCCGTTTACTGTGTGTTCCTAAAGTCAGAGCAGCTATCATTGTCAGATTAGTTGGGGTGAATATTCAAAGGTTGTAGAAAACATGACGTATATAGGAAAACATATAGAAAAAATCATAAATTTGAGCCCTGCACACTGACATCAACTTAAGCAGTGCAGGACAAACTTTATCAAGTCAAACAGAATCTGATGAAAAATTTTGAGATTTAGAGTAAGTTCAAACATTTGTACCTCATCTTCGGAAAAACAAGCCAGTGAAAATATATCCCTAGAGGCTGAGTGATAAATTTAACCAGAATTTTCAGGTTAAATTCAGGTTTAGGTTTTTTAGATGTGTTTTGTACTTAGAATATGTAGACGCCTCTTAAAGTATATTTCACAACCCACTTTAGAAAATCACCTGTCTCTGAAATATCCAATATGGTCACCCATGACTTAGAAAAGCCTGACGAATTTCATGCAGAAAGGAGATTTTCATAATCCTGCACAACAGGAAGCATGTTATATTCAGCGTCTCTTGCAGTGAGCTGGACATAACAACTCAGATGCAATGGGGGTTTTAGCTCTGAAGTCAATACTCTGTTTCTCTTAATCAAAGATGAACAGTATTAAATAGCAGAGAACTGTTATCATGGTGAAATATTCCCTTTACAAACAAACATACAACAGCTATGGTGTGTGGTGCATTTTTGCTGCACAACATAAATTGTATCTGCTTTGTATTTAATATTCAGTAAGATACAATATGGGTCTGCAAGAGATGATTAGTAAGAATTCACCTGCATCAGGTTCTCCCCTCTTTGCATAACACTGAGCCATCCCACTTTCCAGAGATGTCGAGGCACATGCAGTGAAGAAACAATCGTCTAGAAGCAGAGCACAGTGTTTGATGAGAGGTTTTAAACATTATCCTCTAACAAAGAACCTGTGATAGGGACAGAGTAGCACCCCGTAATTACAGGCATTGTTCTGTTCCCACTCCCTCCTCTTGTAGGAACAGAGAACCTCTGGCAGTTGGTGGGCTTGAAATTCAACTCACTCTACCCAGCATAGATTACTGGTCACTCAGTGGAGTTGCACTAGCGTAAAACCAGTGAAAGAAAGCTGCGAAGCAAGCCTTTTATGATACAATAGGGTGAAATGTATGACCTTTAGCTGACACGTTCACATGCTTGATGATGTTTGGTGACTGTGTATAAATGTCTGGTAGAAAGAACCAGACTTGGAGCCCTCATTGAATTTACTTGAGTATCACACAGAGGAGGTCACAGTAATGTATCGTCACAGCAGAGGCACAGGTGGAGTTAGAGCTGCACAACAGTGGAGAAGTAGTGGTGATCTGGTTAATTTTTCATGTGTTTATTTGTTAATGGTGATGGCTGTATTTGTTGATTTACTTAAGTGTCACGGGCATTTTGCAACAAACCTTTAGGAAATATTCAGGAATCTTTATATTTAGTTGGGCCCCAATAATCTGTTTGTTTATTACTTTAATTACTCTTGGTAGAAAAGGGCTTTTATGTATAAGAAAGAAGACAAGCAAATTGGAAACTGTCCTGCTGGCACACCACCATTTGGGAAAGGATACAGACAGTGCATCCTTAGACGTTTATATTTATTTCCATGATACAAACTGGCTAAGATATTTTATTTTATGCAAACACTGGCAAGAGATCAACATAAACAAAATGATCCCGGATGAGCAGCTCCAGCTCATTGTTATGGCCATTTCTCATGCAACTGCCTGTTTTAGCTATTGAACAATTGCTGGTATTCCTGACTTGAAAGTGTCAGTTACTTTTCTGTGAAGAATCTCACAGGCAATGAGTAAGTGACAGTGGAAAATTGTATACTATCATGATATAAACTATATTAAAAAAACATGGTTTTGAGGATGAATCTTTTATTCATAACCATAATTTTGATGCTGTTGCGTCTCTATTTATCAGCCTTCATGGCATGTCAGTTTTCACATTCATTCTTTTGGCACTACAGCTTCTAGCAGCTTAGCCAATAAGACAGATACTCAAGATCTCTATCCAAACATGTATTTTCTAGAGCAGAAGGTAAAACCAGATGGAAACTGAATTACAGAAGTACAGTAATCACAATCCATATTAACAACCTGCAAAAGTAGACTGAGTCTTTGAAATGTAGTCTACATATAGTCCTTTTATGTAGTGTCTGAAGGTCTTGTTTTATTTATCATTATTGATTCTGAATGAAACAGTTAAAGAGATAGCTCTTACAATAAAAAAACTGCAGCTGGACCCATGAATTTACAACAAACTATGGCTTCAGTGCAGTTAATATAGTTTCTTTTTTTCCTGTTAACCTTAATTTTTAAGAAATTCAAAATTTCAGTATCTATTGAGTTGGCAATAAGAAACAGCACAAAGAACTTGAAAGAGTAAGTTAATTTTTTGTCCTATCTGTAGAGAGACTTCTAATTACACAACCTAAGACAACAACTTCCTTAGAAACTCAGGATGGAGTTCAAAGAACGACTCCCAACCAATAAATTAAAGTCAAATGAGAAAAAGGTGCTGTATTCTTAGACCAGCTTTAAGTGACAAGTCTGCAGACAGATAACATGACATAGTCTTACCTTAGTTTTCAGCCACACTTGCAAATCCATATCAGCATCAATTGCATAATGTTCTGCAGAATGCCTTACAGTTAGCAAACCTCTCTGGACCCTACATTTAGATGACATTGCAGCTATCTACATGATGCAAGTTTTGTTTCTCTGGAGCAATCATTGTTTAAAAAAACTTTATATACATACACACCTATACTGTAGTAGTAGTCATAGCATAGTAGTATTTTTCTAGGGTTTTATTGTTAGACATTACCCCAAAATTCCAAAAATAGCAACCTCTATAAAGGAAGATCAAAAATAAAAACATAAGTCACTCTGTTTTAGAATTAGGGTTCCTTAATGTCACTACTGAAGGATTTTTTTCATTACTTAGTTATAATTAATAAATTTTTTTTTAATTGTTCTGCTTCATTCTTTGAAGAATCTGGTGGATGGAACACTGCAAAAGTGCATTTATACAAATGAGAATGTGGATACATCAGATATTTTTTAAAAATACATTGTCTATAAGTTTTTTATATTGCTTTTTGAGCAAGTGCACATGAAGGATTCACTCAGGTTGTTCATTAACTCTAAAACAGGAGCATCTTAATTTTACATTAATTCATTCTTCATGCGAAAACATTTCTTACCTGGAATATACTGCCCCAGTTCAGCAAACTCTTAGGCAGAGGAATAATGTTACTGTGTTGCAACTTCTAAATCCATGGGTCTAGTTCTAGGTTTAAAGTTAAATCTATGTATAAGTGCAGGATCAGGATAAAATCCTAACCCATCTGAAGCCAATGGCAAAATTCCCATAGGCTATAATGATGCCAGCATTTAATCCCACGGTGCTCGTATTCAAACACCTGCATCTAACAACCCTCCTTAAATTACTGTTTCAAATTCCATTATTTTAAATTGGCAAAACTGGACAGACATTATTCTTACATAGCTATATATATGAAAAATATATAATGTACATGCTGTAATATTTTTATGAGGTGGTCACATTTTAATATACACGTTCTACGTCAACACATCCCGTAGTCATAAATATGGCAACACAGTCCATTTACAAAATGAAAGGAGGAAAACTACATGTAATAGATGAGAGCTAAAAATACAGCTACATCTGCAATACAGAACAATAGAAATAATAAGGAAGGGAGAGAGCAAAATAGAATTCACGTTACGGGTATAACCTAGGAGAAGAGATGAAGAAAATAAATACACTGTGGATAAAAGAAAACAAAGATCATCCTAAATCAAAAGAAAGGTCAACTGATACTGGCCAGAGAGAAAAAGAATTGCTCAACATCTGTATTTTTTCTCAGTATTTGATATAAAAGAAGAGGGAAGCATGGAGCTCAGTGAGATAAATATTAATGAGGCTTTGGGAATATCTACCAGCAGAATTAATAAAAAGCAGGTAAAAGAATATTTAGATAATTTAAATATTTATGATTCAGAAGGTTCAAATCATCTTCAACCAAAGGGTCTTAAGGAATAGGCTGAGAAGCATCTGACAGACATCTTTGAGACCTCATGGAAAAAAGGTTAGGTACGAAAGGATTGAAGAGGGATGAATCTTAAGAAGCAGAAAAAGGTAAAAAATGGAGAATTTCAAGCAAGTTCCCACTATTCCCTACCATGCAAAATATCACAGTAAATATTTAACTAATAGTATATCATCTAATGCACAGCAACGTCAGAATACTCTTTTGAGTCTGTAAATTCTGTGTCTCTGTCCATTTCTCTCTTTTTGGTTAATAATGTCATTCAGTCTTGATCATTGCTGGATAAAGGTAAAAGCTAATGAGTTTCAAAAAAACTCAACCCAGAGTATTTGGAAATAAACAGACTATTTACACAATAAAACAGAATATTTATCTACAAATTTGTAGAAACTGAAAAGTTAAAGAACAAAGATTATAAAATGAAACAATCAAGAGTGCTACAAATAAAATTACTTAGAATTACACATTTGTTTGAAGTACAGAAGTTCAGTCCCAGCATAAATAGGACTCATGGAAAGCAATAAAAGCTATGACATAAGTCTGAGTTAGTAACTGTTTGAATAGTGTAATTATGTGCCAAGGTCACACTTTTCACTCAGAGGTTAGTAAGATTACTATTTAAAATATATTATTGCATAGGATAGCATTCTGGCATGCAAAGGTGATTCCTGTCTTGTGGGCTTCCCACCACTGTCACCTGTTCATCCCGCTCACAAACTGTTCACATCCTGTGTTAGAAACGTCTACGTGTTTGACACTTATTCCTACTGGAAGTTGTTCCAGTATGTCACTCCTTCAATGACCGAAATCATCCTAATTTCCAGCTAAAAGGTATGCATTGCCAATGTGAAACTATCCGTTATCAGCAATACTTTTAATTTAAATAGCTACCCTCTATGTCTGCTGTATCTGCAGACGTTACTCAGAACCTTTCTCTTTTGCTGGCTAAACAAGTAAAATTCTTTACATTTTCTCTAACCACATGACTAATCCTGTTTTTTCAGCCTGTGATTCTCTACCATATTCAAGATCAAGTCTTTCATCACTGTTTCCCATACCTTCCTGATACATCCTATGGTGTTTTCCTTTCTCACTTCTGTTTTGCATTGGTCCTTACAGTTATCCTGCAGCTGATTAAGACTCATAAATCTCCTTTTGTGGACTTCCACCAGCTAAAAGCAAAAATTCTCCTTTCTCCCTTTGAACCTATGACTTTGCAGTCTGCAATATTAAATGCCATTCTGTTTGTATTTCTGAGATCATCAAATCATCTAAATTGTCCCACATGATATTCCAGTCCTCTTCGGTATTCACGATATCTCCCAATTTTCTGTTTTTAGGAAATTTCATTACACACTTTTCCTGCCTGTGTCATGCTCATTAATGAAAATATTAAATCAGACTTTGAAGAACTCCATTAGCATGTTCTTTTCATTGCAGTGCTTTCACTTTAAATTGTTATCTCTTCTTTATATTTCCTTGCCTATTTTAGATTTCTTGTACTATCCCCCAACTTCACTTGCTTAACTAGTAATTTCCCAAATGGTGTTATATCAAAAACCTTTATGTAGTCCAGATAAATGAGACCAACTTAATTTCCTTTGTCAAAATCAGTTACTTTATCTGAGAAAAAATATGAGATGTTACTAAAGTTACATTTTGCTGGTGGATTTATTTTAGTTTTTCTTCTGCATTTCAATGACACTTACAGTACTGTGTTCTCAATTTTAAAAACAACTACATGCTGCATTTATCCACTCTCTGAATGTTGTTAAAATTTTCATGAGGATTTTTAGTATGCAGAGGCAGTACTCATGCTCATCGGCTGCATTAACACGATGGCTCTTTTGGAGCCATTACAGTTGATCGTGCCAATGATCCATGGATTATATACTTTTATAAGGTCTGATGCACTTGCAAACAAAAGGTTTTTTTCCTTTGCATTTCTGTTTCTCAAGAGACATTCTTTCTTCCCCCCCTCCCAAATTATCCTTTAATATTAATGCAAAGCAGCCAACCAAAGGAAACCAAGCCACAAAAATTCTAGCTATGATGATGTGATGAAGAGTAATTTCTGTCTCTGATGTAGCAGAGTCTTTGCAGCTGCTTTTCTGTTCTGTGCTTCCATAGTAGAGGAAGACCTGACCCACTCTTGGGATCATAAGCACACATGCAAATTTAGTCCCATTTTTAACCATGCCTCCAAGACAAAACCAGAGCACAGTTGGAAGTATTTCTGTGTCTTTCATATCACATGTTGCCACTTGTCCCTGGTTCTCACCATTCCCAAATAAAACTGTATTCTGAATGAGGTCCATGTTACCACTCACCTGTGCTCCTGACCCATCCTGGCAGCCATGGCCTCTGGAAAAGAGAAACCGCTGGAGACTTAGGTGATGTCTAACAATACAAATCATTGCAAGCATTTGGGAATTTGTTTGTCCTGCCTAATGGCAGTTTTCAGGCCATGCTCTGAAGTTGGGACAAATCAAGAAGAGAATATGAGAGGAATAGTGCCATCAGACAGATTTCTATGCTTGTCCTCTACTATCCCTTTCTGCTGACATCTGTGAGGATCTCATGGAAGGCCGTGCTAGAACCAGCCCAAAGTAATCCCTGTGCTGAGTGGCAAGATTCAATCAGCATTAGCTACATTGCTGTGTTGATTTACTTGTTTGTCTCTAAGATGAAGCCTCCCAATTGTCCCAACTATATACATACTAGTTTCTTGCATCTGGACAAAACCAATTCATTTGTTGTACAGAGAGACCCTAACACAGATTAAAGGGCAGTGTTACATTGTAGGCACAATGCCTGAGACAGGTTTTTTTTCCTTTCACATGATACAGAGCTCCAGTGATAACTCAGTGAACTTCACACTCTCACTTTATCCCAGATTTAGTGCAGGTACGGCCAGTCTGCACCAGAACCCATTAACTCTGCTCACTGTGTGCACAAGCCAGTTACTTGGCTCAGGTGCTTGCTGCACACAGAGTAAAGGAAGTATTAATGTAACCAAGGATATTGGCCAGCAATAGGGGGACAGTGAAGTTTAGTAAAAACAAAACAAAGCACCTGGAGGAATATTCAGGTAGGGTTTCATCACACACAAAACCAAAAAAAACCAAAAAACCAACCCGAACCAAATGCCCGCTCCATGAAAATACAGGGACTGTGTCTGCAATGATATGTCTGAAGATGATTAGTCAGAACATCATAGAAGATTCCCATAGCAAGCCCTGCTGTAAGTTGCTTAAAAGAGAAAATGTGATTCAACAAAAGAGCTTTAACATCCTTGCAACTCACAGTTCACAGACTCCTCACCAAAGAGTGAAGGCTTTGTCTGGAGCATGCCTGTGCCAAAGACCTCCTGTGTGACCAGAGGAGTGTATCTTACTTTCCCTGTACCTTTGTTACTTATCTACAAAATGGGTAATATATTCTTCCTTTCCCCATCCTTTATCTTGTCTGTTTAGATGTTAGTTTCTTTAAAGAAGAAATTGCCTCTCACAGCGATGGAGAAAGAGTGCAGGCTCAGTAATAATAGCACTGAGACCTAGACATTGTCTAGCAAAGGAAGATGATTTCCTCTTTGTCTCCTTGCTCATCAGCCAGGGGTATCAGCATATGCAATTCTTATGGGTCGGTGGGCACATAATGGAAGGCTACATAGCTGGGTAACCACAGGGGCATTCAGTGGCTTTTACCAAGGGATATAAACTGTATTTGAATTAGGAGCAACTCACATTCGGGATCTCCAACAATACAGGTTATAAGGGCTTGTGTAAGGAAGTAGGAAGTACTTATTAAATAGAAAAGTTGTGCAGAGTACTGACCAGAAAAAGAATATCTAAGAGCTATTGTCAGTAAGTACTTGAAGTCATCATGCCAGTGAATTGGAAAAAAAAAAAAACTACACTTGCTGAAATGCATCAACAGAAGGAGGAAAACACAGAGACAGAGAATACTAATGAAAAGACGTAGTGTGTAAAATCTAGTTCCATCTGCAGCATTACAGTCAGTTTTGACTACCTTATCATGCATGGGATGTTATCAGTCCTGGAAGGCTGCACTGCAGGAAGTCAGGGTGGTTCCAGCTTATGAGAGTCTTTGATACAAAGCAATTATGAGGAATTAGGCTTGTTTGCTCTGGGAGATTTCAAGGACACTCTAATAGAATAGAATTCAAGGTGACACAAAAGTATTAAAGTTACTTTTGTGCTCAGATAGAACCAGGCAACTCTGAGAAGCACACAGCTAAAGATCACAGACTAAATAAGAAGGACTGAAGGGGGAAAAAACGTACTCAGGAGAGCAACTTATTTCCACAGGAGATCTCCCTCTCTTTTGGGGATCCAGATTGTTGTTTGGTCTCTCTTGTGCCATGTAGCTCCATCTGCCACTCTACTGATGAAGGGAGCTCTTAAAGAACCTTAAAGTCACTCAAAGAAATTCCCATTATAGGAACAGCACACTGTTAGGGTATAAGTTCTACACTTCTGTATCATCTTTTTCATTGTGATTCTTATATAGGAGCAAGGCCGGGGGATAGAAATGTCCCAGAGGCATAGAAAAAGTGAGTTATCTAAGGAACAAGCTAGAGTTCTTTTCCTCTACTAAGCAGATACATTATTCCTGTGCCTAAGTGAACAGGTTATAATAGGGCAGTCTTCTAGTTTCAGTGTTAAAAGGTCACTGTTGGCCTCTTTCTGTCTCTTTACAACATCCCTCAGCCCAAAAGATTTTTTGTGTGTGTGTGCAATAATTTCCCATGCTAACAATTTTTTCATTTAATATTCCAATCCTCCTTCGTCAGATACATGTCCTCTCAAATATGTAACCATTACAATTTAATGTGTTTGGTGACTATCATTAAGCTGGTAAGAGTAAGAAAATATGTATTGCATCCTTATAGACTTTTAGAGACTGTGGAAATGAGCGTATGCTATTAAGCCTGATTTGTCTGACAGTCAAAAAAACCCTGATCATTGTGGCAGGTTCAAATTCAGCACTTACAGAGTTACTTCACCATTATTGTACTGGCAAACCAACAGAATTAGTAATTCAGACTTCTTGGAAGGAGGTCAATGTTCCTTTTTAAAATTACTGTGGAGGACTATGGATACTTATGTTTTACGAAACAAAAAAGATAAAATACTGGAGGACTAGTTTTGCTGATCAATACTTTGGAATCCTAGTTGACAGATGATTTCACTTGCACAGCTGTGAAAGAAAATATAATTTTGTATAGTTAGTTGTAACAGACTCCAGACCTTCATTGTTCATTAAAATGATTGTATTTTTTAGTCATAGTTCTAATCATAGTATAAAATATTAAAAAGATAAATAATTTATAATTCCCATTTTATAGAACTCTAATGAAGGTGCCTCTCTTTTGTTAATCGGTACAATTGAAATTATTGAAGTTACTCATAGATGAGAGTATGAAAAGCACAGAATCACACCTTTTTACAGCCCTAGTTATTCACCAGATAACTGAGTAAGAGCAACATCTTCTAAAATGCTTGTTCTAGACTTAAATACCTGTAACTTTAGACACAGTACATTTAATCCTCAGATTCATTCTTCAGTTGCCAGCTGAAGTCTATAAATGTAAAACTTGTCTGCCACTAATTGAGCATGATCATTAACAGGCAAGCAGTAATTGATCATGATCAGAAATGCCTTTTGCCAGTGCTGAACAGTTCAGAGTCTGTCTCAAAGTTGCTGGAATGTTTGAATGCACAAATTGAAGAAGTAACAGATCCATATTGAGTTTTCTCTTTTCCTGAGGAGGACCTGACCCTGCAAATTCCATCATGTTGTCCTCGAAACCCAATTATTGATTATTCTAAGACAAAATACTCTTCTCTTGAACTTGTAGCACATTGCATGGAAAAACTGAATATTGCCTGAAAATGCAATATATTTGTATATATATAGAGAGAAAAATAGTGAGTGCAACTAAAATCTGTCTCTCCACTTGGGAAGTGAGGAGTTCTTTTGAATTAAGTATATTACTTCAGATAGGTCATGTCAAATGAGAGTTGTAACAGTCAAAACTGAGAGCAACTCTCAAAATCAACCAGACTGCTGGAGAACAGATTATTCTGGAAGGATAAACATGTGTCTTAAAATCTGCTGAAGCTAAAAAGATTTGAGACTGTATTTTCCATATCCTCCATGCTCTAACCCTTGATCACCTAGATAGAAGGTAGTGGCAACACCAACATTTCTCGCTGTATTTTGTGAAAAATGATCTGAAGTAGAGAGCCAGCCATTCACATCTGTAAAGTTCTGAGGGGGAAGAATGCCAAAAAAGAGTTGAGATTAGGAAATAGCTTTTTCTCTCCTTGGAATTTTCTGTCAGATACATTAGGCAGCATCTTATTCAACAACGTAGCTTTGAAAGATACCTAGTTCTTTCCTGGCACTGGCATAGGGAGACTAGTTATTTACTCTAGTAGGAAACAAGAAACTCCAGTGGTAAGCCAAAAAACAGGTATTGCATGCTGAGCCTGGGTCACCTTTGTGGAAGAGTTATTAATTATTTAGTGGTTCTGAGGGATTTTGCCAGCTTCAGTTGTTCTGATGAATTTTTAATAAATCACTGTTAACATAAATGGGAGGTATAAATCGCTTGCATTATGCTATATGCGGTCGTAGCAATGAGAGACTTCTGCACTAAGGTCCGAGATATGCTGCTTACCTAACAGAAAGTGACAGCTGAGTGAGCCAGTTCTCCTGGGAATGTCCTGAAAAAAAGACAAACTTTCGCCGTAAAGGAGTTCTATTTTACAGTTGTCAAAAAGCACCTGAAGTGGTTAAGTTGTCTGAAGAACTGACAAGAATAAACAATATTTTAGTGATCTGCTCCAAAGACTCACCTGGAGATGGAACTATATGCTAAGAGAAAATTCATTTGAGCCAAAGGGACTTTGTTTCCTAAAAACATCTTGCAAAAATGAACTTCTATTAGGAGAATGTGTGTCTTCCTGAAGCACGTACTTACTGAAGATATTTTTCTAAATATAATTTGTTGTTCTTGACAAAAAGGTTTAAAGACCAAAATAATAATATAAGGATTCATTATCACTAGAGGAATTCCCGTGCTTTCCGTTTTCCCAAGAAGTTAGAAAATGTTTAATAAGTTTTTGCATTAAATTAGGTTGTTTTAACACTTTTATATTTTGACTGTTGACAGGACAGTGAGTCAACCACAGCACTGTGTTCAATGTGCTTAGACCTTCACCCCAGAGCAGACAGAAAGGTTTTAAATTCAGACAAGCCAACATTTCCTTGAAGACAAACTAGAAAATTAATTAAACACTATTTAAGACAGCTGAGGAAGACAGAACTGCATTACAATGTTTTGTACACAGCTATCCCATGTTCCTTCTGTCCCTGCAGGCAGTTGATTGCTTCCAGCCAACTCAATGACTTCCTAAGTCACTGAGCAAATTCTCTTCTCCTCTTGTCCCTGGGAGGGTCTCTTTTGTGAGATTTACCTGACTGCACCCTTCCTATCCCTGCAGTGTCTTTACATGAGTTTCAAGCCATCATCTTCATTCTGTGTATCTTTTGCCTGTCCCATAAAGCCTGGAATTGTTTCTGTCTCAACATAACTCCACAGCTTCCTCGAGGAAGGAGTCTGCACACCCTCTCCACAAGGCTCCACCCAGACAGGCTTCTTGAAAGAACATAAACACATTTGTGAAGACAAATAAAATACCATCTGTCATGCTAGCATTGCCCCGTATGTGTAACCACCTTTTCTTAGTACTTTCAACTGATTTTCCACCGTACCCAAATACACATTTGGCTTATTAAAGAATTTTAGCACCTTATGGATTCCATTGACAAACATTTTCAGTGCAATCCATGCAAAGTACACAAATAATTCTGGATTTTTCTTCTCCAGTTCCAGCCATTTCTTACCTCGTGATCAGCTGGAGATCCACTGTACAGTTAAGCTCCTTTTGTCAGAGTTACCTGTAGCTGTTTTAGTCCTTTCTGACTGTCTTCTGACCATCCCTTACACCCCACATAACAAGAAAAGGGAATGATTCTCATGAGAGAAGACTGCAAGTGTAATTTATAACATGGAATTTCTCAGCATTTTGGCCCTATTGGACCCTGACTATGTAGGTCTTACGGCTGATTGACAGCTGTAAGTGCAAGATGAAAAGCAACTTCATATTAAGCATCCTTCCCTAGAAGGACAAGGAGCCTCCTACTTATCTGGCCACAGGCAGAGGAAAAACAGAGACTATGAGAAAGAAAAAGATCAACTGGATGATATGTAGTCAGAGGAGGCTTAATTTTCCCCTCTCTTTTACCCATGTCAGTTGGCCGTAATTCCACAGTGGTGTTGTATCAGTGTTAAACCATCCAAGTGATGGAAAAATGAGGTTTAGACTCAGTTGCCACAGGCAGACAGATGATCGGCAAAAGTGCTCACCTCAGCCCCAATTACCATTTAGCAGAGATGAGATGCTTCCCTTTCTGCCATCACTCGTGTGTGTTTTCCCTATCATATACTGATATATTGTATTATAGGCACTTAATTTTCTCATTTATTATTGCAATATCAGAACACATTGCAGTGTCAGATGCTAACTTGAGAGAATGTTTATGTCTCTCTGCAAGCACAGCTGTATTCGTTACTTGGTACTCTGTAGGCAGGAGGGGGAATGACAGTAAATAATAAGTAAGGAAAATAAAAACAGATTTAAAAGCACGTAACATTTTGGTAAGGAAATTTTTTTATAGCCATGGCTTTGGGGAAAATTACTTTTATGGCCAGCTTTTCCACAGGCCTGCACAAATGTACCTATAGTGCTTGCAGGTGCAACCATTTGTATGCAAGGCATGACTGTCTAAAGAAAAAGCTTTCAGCAAGCTGAGAGAGTTTCTTTTTTCTTCCTACTTGCTTTTAAAACACAGGTCTTCTAGGTAAGAAATAACAACCTCCAGCTGAGCTCTTTAAGCTATGTGGCTGGAAGAGTGAGAAAGGCTCAGCATCTCGGGTGTTAAACTTTCCAGGACTGAATTCTTCTGAATGTCACAGTGGATGCAACCGGGTGCAGAAGCTTGAAAAATCTGGCCTTAATATCTTGATGACTCCATGTAACTTAGCTTTGGTTTTTCTTTCCCTTGCTCTTTTCCTGCTCCCCCTCCATTTGTGTGCAGACACACACACGTGCATGTGTGTATGTACACGTGTGTAAGTTTATATGGGTGCATGTATACACAGACACACACCTACAGAGAGAGAAACACAGACTGTGTTTTTCAAAAAGTGTAAATCTTTCCTATTCCATCATAATCTGCATGCAAACAATGTGTTTTAATCATGCTAGAAAAGATACAAGTTTATAATTTTATACAAACGAAAGAACTGAACAAAACTTAGAGGTTAGAAATCTGAAAGGCTGATTGCTAGGGTTGAGAACATATATTTATAAGCAATTAATGGCATGCTTGGGTTTGTTTTCTCCTACACATTTTTGGCCAATGATAAAGTACTCCCTGTATGGTATCCACCAGCTGTATTACCAAATAGAAAGAAATAGATGAAAGAAAAAAGCCACAAAATCCTGGAATATATTTATTCTCTGCCCACACACAGCTATTCTCTCCTCCTTTTCTCAGTGGGCTGTAATTTCTTTTTGCCTTTTGAAAGCAAGCAGAATTATGAAGAAAATTGTAAACATGTTTAAGAATTGGTCATGAAATGCTACTATATTACAGTCCTGTTGTGTCACAACCTGTATGTGGTAAATACATACAGATATGCAGTAGCACTAATTATCAGGGACATTGACTGAAAGTAGAGGTAAGCAGAAACAAATACTATTCTAATTGAGTATTAGACATGCACACCTTTAAGAAAGGACAGATAAGAAGGAGAAATATTTTTTTACTGAAGTTTTAAACTGTTACATTCAAATTAAAACCATAGGGGTTTTTTGGGTTTTGGGGTTTTTTGCCACACAGAAAACCATAAACCTTTTCTCTAGCTGTTGTTTGGAAAAGATTTGGAACCAAACAGTGTTTCTTGGAAAAACAGTGGTTTGTCAAAAACATAAGTTTCTCAGGAGTGTACCATATTTTTTGACAGGCAAAAAAATTCCTAAGGTTCTGAAATTTCTGGGAAAACATGGGGGATAGGAAAGAGACTGGGAGTGACTCCAGAATATCTTGAAGGTAGTTGGCTTGCCCAAGTGTGTGAGAACAATTCAGGACTTCATTTGAAGGAACAGTTAATTACTTGTAGATTATTCCACCATGAGAGACCCTTCTCATTACAGTCTGGTGTAGAGCCCTATCTTGCGACATGGTAGTATTGACTTACTCTGAGATCTTCCTGCTTTGGGAGTGAAGGATTAACATAGCTAAATATTGTATTAATTCAAACTCAAGGACTACAATGACATAAGAAAGAAAAATGGGATTGGAAAGGACCTTGATAGATCCTGTAGTCCACCTCCCTGCAGTGAGTGGACTGGATTATAGCAGCCTGGAGAAGGGTCCTGTTTGTGAGGTAGCTCTCTCCTTCCCCTTGTTGGAAACTACAGCCACTTACTTTGGAAGAATAGTGTAGCTTGGAGTAGGGAAAAAGAGAAGAAAGACAGACCTTTGTTTGGGCAATGGGTTCAAGCTGGAACATAGGAGGTTCCGCTTGAGTATGAGGAAAAACTTCTTTACAGTGAGGGTGACAGAGCACTGGAACAGGCTGCCCAGAGAGGTTGTGGAGTCTCCTTCTCTGGAGACATTCAAAGCCCGCCTGGATGCGTTCTTGTGTGATCTGATCTAGGTGTCCTGCTCCGGCAGGGGGATTGGACTAGATGATCTTTCGAGGTCCCTTCCAATCTCTAACATTCTGTGATTCTGTGATTCTGTGAAACTCTCAAGAATTAACATTCATGAATATGAACCCACGGATTTTTTCCCTTAATCATCTTTATTTCTCTTCAGAACAACTGACAAAAGTATTTTACCAGAATTGCTGAGTGTGTCAAGAAATGTGCATGAAATAATGGCAGAATTGTTGGTGTTTTCCAATTAAAAGTGTCCATCAGTACCAGAGCTCTAGTCTTTCAGTATGTAGGCTACAAGTCTACTTATGACTGGAGTCACCAGATCAGCATTAAGAAAAGATGTGTTAAACTAAAACATCATGAGTATGCATATAATTTCTTCTTGTACCAAATACCTTCTTTAGTCATTTGGATCTAGTACTCATGTCTGTGTTTTGGCACTGAGAGTTGCTAGCCGCCACATTCTCATACTTCTTGTTTTGTCTATGCAAACATAAAGAAACCATCCAAATGCGGACCGTTCAGTTGTATGTGTATTGAGCACAAAAGTCATGCAAGTGTCTTCTCAGTGTTCGTGTTGGATGATCAAGCCCAAAGACTAAGAAAATCCAAAGACACAGAAATTTCATGTCATCTCTTCTTGCCATGGGGCTAGTGCTGAAATTCCTGAAACCTGTTTCTCCAGGAATTGTTAACCTGTAGCAAAATACTGGTTACTTTATAGATGTGTGTTACTGTGCTGTCATCTAGTGGCAAGGATGAATTAGACGTCATTCAGTGTCATTCAGTGACAGTGTCTGACAGGGCATCCCTTTGCTGGAAATAAACACATGAAGTTCGAAAGCTCTCGTCCTTGCTCTGTGCAGCACCACTGCAAAGGTCACTTCCTCGGTTTGTGCTCTGCAGAAAATCCATGGGCGTAGAGACTATGGAATAGGCTATGCAATGGGAACTCTTCTTGCAAACAACACTCTCTGCAGAACCATGGCACTTCCCACCATGTGGTCTTCCTCTCCATCTTCTGTCATCCATCTTGTCTGTTAACGATTTGCAGACAAATACTTGAAGCTGGATTTTAAACTGTGATTGATATTTTCTTAACTACTGCCATTTGGAGCAGTGGTAGCTAATGAAATGAGTAACTAAATCTACAATCATCTAAGATCAAGAAGATACTTTTCCCTCTATGTAAAGCTTCCAGCAAAAAGTCCTTCCTTCTGCATTCATTTTTAATTGACTCTTGGGGAAAAATTGAAAGTGCCACAATGCAATTTCCCAGGAGAAAACAGACAAAAATACCTTCCAGAATGAGCCACATTTGTGCAGTATTTATCAAGCTGACTGATGTCAGTGGACAGATTTAGTGCCATTGATTTCTAAGGGCTTTCACTCGGATCTGTAATATCATATGCCAGGTAACATTACACTTGCTTGTCCTTAGTTTGCATTGGTGATGATATTATTAACACATATAAGCATTTACAGTCCTGAGTTCATTTTCAAACTGCAAGTGCAATGCTTGAATTGATGTCTTACATTACTTTTTGTAAACTGTTTATTCAATTATGTAGAAAGTAATATAAACTTAACAATTAAACTGGTCATAACATCTATAACGCCTTTTTGGCATCACCTACTGAACACTGCTGGGCTTGGCCGGATTAGATAAATTGTAACATATCCTTTGCTCCTTGAAATGCTGATCTCCCTACCATTTTGACAGGAAGCCTGGCAGCTGTGTTTCAACATATACCATCTTCTTTATAGATGGAGTTTCTCATATGAATGGAGTGACTGGAGGACAATCCTTCAGACAAAGGTGGACTCTCAATCAGACTCTGAAAAGGAAACACGGATGAGCAATCCTCACTGCAAAGCACTACTATCAAAGAAGCTTTTCGCAAGTACATATAAATGGTCTATTTTCATCCTTGCAAAATGGTGCAAACAAATAATGCTAAGATTCCTTTTTTATGAGGAAGTTGGAATTTGTGTTTATATTTCTGTCTTCCTACAGTGCAAATTGTGCTCTATCTCTGACTTTAGAAAGATTCCTCAGCTCAGCCAACCACAGTAAAAAGATATCTGAATCTCCAAGCAAACAGAAAAATCTGCTGATGTGCTTTACTGACAGGGGACATTTAAGCACACTCTTCAATACCTTCCCTCTGAGGACTTCAGTAGATTCTCAAAAGAGAAAAGAATGATGCACTCCACATTTATGACCTTTCTTGTTTTGTCCAAGTCACAGACCTCTATCCCTATAGTAATAGAAAATATTAATGAGGGTAAGAAACATTCTGCTTTCCAAATTAATTATAATTAGTCAGAGGCAGTAAATCAATGACCTTTCACATTGGAGTATAATAAGAAATTTCTTTATAAATAAATTCCAGAAGAGCCTTAGTTTATTTTTGGCTCAGAATTTCATCTTCCTTAGGTGCTTTATAGAAACAAAATTGCATCTTTTTAATTAAGAAGTTGAAAGACAAGCTGTAACAAGGTCGATCAGGTTGGAATAGCCGCATCCTCATTATCGTAGAATCATAGAACGGTTTGGGTTGGAAGGGACCTTCTTAAAGCTCATCCAGTTCCAACCCCCCTGCTATGGGCAGGGACACCTCCCACTAGCCCAGGTTGCTCAAAGCCTCATCCAGCCTGGCCTTGAACCCCTCCAGGGATGCGGTATCCACAGTTTCTCTGGGCAACCTGGGCCACTGCCTCACCACCCTCACAGGAAAAAAATTTCTTCCTAATATCTAATCTAAATCTCCCCTCTTTCAGCTTATAACTGTTACCCCTCATCCTATCCCTGCACCTCCCCATCTCTCCTGTAGCCCCCTTTCAGCGCTGGAAGGTTGCTGTAAGGTCCCCCCAGAGCCTTCTCCAGGCTGAACAACCCCAACTCTCTCAGCCTGTCCTCATATGGGAGGTGGTCCAGCCCTCTGACCATCTTCATCGCCACCTCTGGACCCCCTCCAACAGGTCCTTGTCCTTCCTGTGCTGAGGACCCCAGAGCTGGCTGTAGCACTGCAGGTGGGGTCTCACAAGAGCAGACTAGAGGGGGAGAATCCCCTCTCTCGACCTGCCAGTCATGCTTCTTTTGATGCAGCCCAGGACACAGTTGGCTTTCTGGGCTGCAGGTGCACTTTGCCAGCTCATGTTCAACTTCTCATCAACAACACCCCCAAGTCCTTTTCCTCAAGGCTGTTCTCAATCCATTCCCTCCCACCCTGTATTTGTGCTTGGGATTGCCCTGACCCATGTACAGGACCTTGCTCTTGGCCTTGTTGAACTTCATGATATAAAATATTTAGAATGCGAATGCTTCTATTAGCTTATAATATTTTTATATAGTAAATGGTCATATATAAATAAAGTGTTAAATAAAAATAGAAAAGTTTAGGCCACATAAAATGAGTAAATGTGTATATGCTTATATAAAACAGAGAGCTAGGCTTTCATACAGAAGTAGAAATAATACAAGCTCTTTGTTAGCAAGAGTTAAGAGTGATTTAGCATGCATGCATGAAAAAAAAGAGGTGGAAAAGAGATCCAAAGCATTCCAGTGTCGCCTTGAAACATTTGGTCAGGGCTTTATGGGCAATGGCACTTGAAACTAACTTGGGTTAAAAGCAGTATGTGAAGAAAGATGAGAGCTGCAGTGTTCGCTGCCACAGTAACTACAATACTATTGTCATCACCAAATGTTGCTTTTCATGAATGACCACTTGTACATACAGTTTATCCTTTTTGCAGTCATGCTTCATACATTCTAAGTTCTTTAAGTGGAGGCTCTTTATGTCTCTTCACAAATCCAGACCCTGCACACGATCCTTGCTCCAGATGTTCACAATACCTACATAAATAAACAGTTTAGCAGTTCTGACACTGAATGGAGGAATAACTGCCAAATTATTATTTTTGATCACTTGTAAATTTGTAATTTCATCATCACAGTGACAGACAAAGGGAAAAAGAAGGAAAGATGTGTCTTGACTTTGACTTGATTGTTTCTCCATTTGATTATATGTGGAAATAGAAACATAATTATTCCATTTTGTGTCATAGTCATCTCCCAGCCTCCTACTTACAAGTTGTCTTTGTCTAAGCATAGAGGCCCATAAAATTCTGTCCTTGCTGATGATTTTTTTGTATTGATGATCCTTGTTTTTGCTTAGTTCTTTCTGAAGATGCTCTTAAGATGTAGAGCACAGATAGCGTTGAGGCAGCTTTCACATTTTCATTCTGTTTTACCTCTTTCTCAGCATACAGGAGATTTTTTCCCATTCTTTTCAGCTCCAGAGCAGACATTAAAACTTTTCTCTGTTTCATAAGCATGTTTAGCTTTGGCTTTGCATATATGCAGTCTTTGTCATACAAGGACATCACCACAGACTTTTTAATGTAATTTATGCATTTTGCTACTGTTTAACTCATATAATGGATCTCTTAAGATGGACTTGTGATGAGGATTGATTATTTTTTGTGCTTGGAATAAAAAATCATTTTTTAATATATACATATATATGAAAATACTGTCTACTTCTCAGAGATTAATTTGGTTAAATTCGAAGAAAACCTAATTTTAATGCATATCGTTTCCTTTATTAGATGAGTGTGCAATTCCTACACCCACAGAGAATCTGTATAAATTCATTCTAGTTTCCTTGGGTGTGCAAACAATACCAAAAAATAGCCAAAGTTAGCATATTCTATATAAAACACATTTGCATGTGCTACGCACAGCTTCTTACGCTCTTCATCTTTTATTTAGCAATGGCTGGATGATGAAGTCATTGAGTCTTAGGAATGTGCTCAGGTCAGGGTCGAAAGCTTTATACTTCATCCAAATACCATTTTGGTTTGGCCCTTTTTACTGAGAAGCAATCCATCCTGGTACGGAAGATTTAAGTGAGCACCATCAATAAAT
>NW_010118372.1:13544-29314 GCF_000699245.1 Pterocles gutturalis | reverse complement strand
GGAATGTTCTACTACAAATCATGTTGCAGCCAGCTGCAAATGCTACACAACCAACTTTTTTTTTCTAAGTTTGAGGCCAAATCAAGAGATTAAGGACTGAGCTAAGGCTTGTGGCTGTAGAAAGGAATCCAAAAAGAACTTAGATGCATTAGTATCTATGATGAGAACTGAATCTGCACAAATACTTCGTTTCATTGTCATTGACACTAGCTATAGGAAAGGTTCTTCTGACTCAGCCTGTGATTTGTGCATATCTTATGCAAGCCTGTCTTTGTAAGTAACAAGACTTTTTACTTCGGTGATTGATCTGTGCTTTCATGGCCATAGTTAATTCTGTTGTATGCCACCATGAAGGCTATGTTGCAGGTGACAAAGATTCTGTTGCTTCGGAAGGCTGGTTAAAATATGGACCAAGATTTTTTTCCTCAGAGTCATTATATGTAGCAATATAGACTTTGTGAAAGTTATTCTGAGCTACCACAGCCAAGGAAACATTCCCAGTTTTCCGTTATGTTGTTTTTATTTTGCAGTGGCCTCCATGACTTTCAGCAGTCTATGTTGGAGAAAGGTGAAAACATCCAGCATGTCTTATGAAAGCACTTCAGATTAGACAGTGAGAATGTCTCTCAGTGTATCAAAGAACCCAGTTAGACATAATGAGTTTAAACAAACAACCAATTTGTCCTGGAGATTTCTGGAAAAAGGACACCCTTTCTGAGTGGACGTCTTTAAAATGATAGCTCCTCCTGGAGTTCTTATCAGGATACAGGATTTTCTCCATCTCTCCTGGCAAGTCAGGAAGCTGTTAAGAGTAAGGAAAGATGTATTGCATCCTTATAGACTTTTAGAGACTGTGGAAATGAACGTATGCTATTGTCAGGAAGCTGAAAGAAGCGATTTCCATTGCTGCATCAAGAAAAAAAGTAAAAAGGGATTCCTTTGTATCAGGTAACCCAGTGCAGTTGGTATGGTCCCTGGCAAATGCCCATGGCTCTGTACTGGCAACTGAAAGTAACAAATCATTAATGTAGGGAACCTTGTAGCATGGCAAGAGGTAGACTCAAGAATGTAAACAGGACAATAAGCTGTTCCACTTTTAAATTTTCAATACAAAGTCCTAAGGCAGCTAACCACTTAAGTATGGAATTTGGAGGTGTGTGCTAAAGATAAAGAGGGCCTAGTATTAGAAACATAAAACATTTGAACATTTCTGCTTTGGACATGGAACTGCTCCAAGAAAACTTATACATTTTCCCAGTGATTAGGTTCGGTTGGGTTGGGGTCTTTTATTTCAATCACGTATTGAAATACAGGTCAATGTATTGGGTACCCAGGTTGTAAACCCAGAAATTAGATAAGAAAAAAGAAAAAAGAAACTCACAAACCAATGAGAATTAGATCAGCTAGGATTTTATTGTTTGTCTATTAAAACAAAGTAGTGCATTTCAACATCAGTTGAAATTTGCATTTTTCTGCACTATAACAGACAAGAATTTAGTAGGTATTTGCTACCAAGTGTGACTTGCTAATGCAAGATTCCCATATTAATTTAATGGGAATGTAATTGTGTTGTAAAATACATAATCTCAGGTAACCTACTATGACATTTACATTTGATTACCATATCAATGGCTGTTCCTTTGCATTACCGGTACCTTTCGTGGTGTTCTTTGAAAAGTGCAGACACATAATGCAGTACGCAATATTTCAACCAAAAAAATCTCCATTAGGAAGGAGTTACGGTGGTAAATGGCTCTCCAGTGCTTGGCACCTTAACTGAGATGTTTCACTATTTTTTTTTCCTTTCTTAAATGAAGAACACAGATAATGATTCATAAATAATTGTAGTTGTTTTCTGCTGCTGGTGTCACAGCTGGAGCAGATAGCCAGATTGTTCTATGCTAACACTGTTCCACCAGCCTGTGAGTGCATTATGACCCTGTAGCATGTATTTCTTTAATATTCTTATGGCTTGTGCCATGAGGTATATAGTAAGAAGAAACCCAGTAGGCAATGTGCAGCTGCATAGGGACTGCTTTTCATTAACCTGGAACACTAGTAATAAAGCTAAATCAGACTTAAATATTTCCTGAAGCACCTTGTAATCATTATTTTGGGGAACAATTTCATTAGGAGACAGATGTTTCATATCAAATACTTCTAACCAATCATCAGAGAAGATATCATTTGGCATGTTTCCTATAAACTATACATTTTTATCCTTCACCTTAATATTGTCCAGAAATAGCTTCCAGATATCTTCAGATTAGTCAATTCACTTTAATTAAATAGGTTATTTTTCCTCAGTAGAACAATGTACTGTATATATACTGATATTTCCTGTTCTTCTTTTCCAAGTGAATATTTTTTTTGCAACGCGAAATTACATGTGCAACACTGGGATGTAACTTGTGCAAATTCTCTGTAGATGTACTTGCATTACATAGCCATTTCAAGAACATTTTAACTCTGTAGCTTTTATGTCATCGTCAGGGTTCAGAATACTTTGAGTCTCTGAACAACTACATGTACAAAACAAACTTTCTTTAATATTATATCTCTGTCAATGGCAATAACATAGTGTGAATCCCATCTTTAATGGGCAGATCTGCTAAAGGAGAACAGCCTACTACTGTTACCAGCAGCCTCAGGTCACACTCTAGCAAAAGTGGGATCCCCAGGGATGCAGGGACAGGTCTTTCCCTGGCTGAGGTTTTTTCAGTGAGGTTTTGGATTACTTGCTGAAATAAGAGCAATTGCCTTTTTTTTTATTACAAGCTTCTAGAGACACAAAAATACAACAGAAGGGTTGGGATTGGCCCAGTTTGTTGTTGAAAGGTTCTAAGTAATGCAAGAGACCTAATAACAGCTGTAAAGCTTTTTTTGGGGAGGATTTCTTCCTATTCAGGCAGACCCACATGAATTAAAATGAAATAAATGAAAAAAATAATACTTTGAATGACATGAACCCCTAGGATCAGTTCAAATTATGACTTTTCTAGTATGCCACCTTCTTCAGAGCAGTATCTTTCTCTTGTAAAACACAGAGGACACTGTTGAGATAAATGGGTCCCACTGGCAGAAAAGTGCCCAGCTTGATCTTTCTGTGCTTTCCAAACACTACCCGCAGGCACAGAGCCAACACATGCTTGTTACTTGCCACACCAAGGCTTTGGTAATCCCAGGTATTTAATCTAATTGAATTGACCTGTGGGTCTACTAGCGTAACCACAAAGCATCTTTTATAAATATCTTGTGACTGCAGAATTTGTCCCAAACAGACAGGCACCTTCATTATCTCTGCCTTCTTCTGTTTCTCTCTTTCTTTTTGTTCTCTCAAAGCACATGTTACTCAAAATCATCATAGCTCCACACCTACCCAATGGTATTGCTGCATCTTTCAGTCCTCAAGGAGATGGACTCTTAGTTTACACTAGAAATTTATTCATGGGGACTTGTGGTTACACAGTACTCTAAAGGAGAATTTTTGAAATCTGTAATTTAAATAAATTGATATGACTTATATAATGTCTGTATTATAGGGTTTTCACCTGAAGTTTTTATAAAGTAAATAGACTAGGAATTCAGAAATACAAAATCTCTTTAATGAGTTTTCTAAATAGGTGATCTTGGCATTTAAAAATCATCTCATGTAATGAAGATTTTTCTTTTTTCAGAGCGAACTGAAATTAGTTCCCAGACGAACGGTATTTTTTTGCTGTGCAGTTAGATACATTTAACCTCTGGGGTCCTGACTTGCATCTTTTCCTATACCTTATGTCATTAACACATAAGGTCAGCGGCATAAATTTTGTTGGAAATGCATATTAATAGAGAAGGAGGAAATCAGCTTTGCAAAGACCGACTGTAGGGCTGTCAGGAGAACCAGTGCACTACATGGTTAATTATTACTTCAGTGCCGAAACACTTTGACCGGCTATAATTACCCAATTCTAAAACGGGAGCAATTAAATCTCTTTAGACTCCTTGCTGCAGAAGTGCGGTAGCTGTATGATTGCAGCTCTGCGGTTTGGAAGGACAGTTACGTGCGGTACTTCTAGCTCCAAGGGGCAAGCACGTTCCCCACCCCGGTCAGCAGTGCTCACCAGCATGTCCCTGTCTCATTCAGCTCCAGCAGTACATGCTTTGCCCAGCATAAGATCCTGGACTGGGATGCCCCTTTGGCTCATGCTGCCCCCAGAGAGGCTGTATCTTGTACGCAAGGGCCCCTTTCCCTCTCCATAGTGTTTTATTAATGTTAATCCTTGACATTAATGCAGAGCATCACCGTATGTCTATACCTACTTCCATCCAAGCATATAAGAGTACTTAGGAATATTAATATATTAAACCAAATAACAACCCTAGGAGGTAGATGAGAATTTCAGCATACACTTAATTGGTGTGTAAACATATAAAGAACCAACTTCAGACAGTGGTAAAAAGCTAAGCTGGTGAGCAGAGGGCCTGTAGGAGTCAGTCTGGATCAGAGAGCCTGCGCGGCTTGCCTGTTTCCTACACTAACCTGCTGACTAGAGCTAGAAGCAAAATCCAGGAGAACTCAATTCTACCAGTCATTATAACTGCTTCATTTTATTTTTTTTTCCTAATTATAATAGTGCCCAGATGTTCAAACTAAAATTCAGGGCCCCATAGTTTCAGGTAGTGCGCTGGTGCATGGTAGAGCCCCTACCCTAAAGAACTGAAAGCCTAAGGAGATGAGATATAGAAAGCTTAAAAAAGAAAACAGAGTATAAGGAAATTCACACAGCGGAGATGGGAAGACACTCCCTGAGTCCCAGTCCAGGGATGTTACCTCTAGACATAATTCCTTTCCTTTGTATGAGTCAGCTGATAACTTCCCTCCCCCCCTTCAAATTAAACCCTTCCATTACTCAGGCAGACAACTCTCCTGATATCTTGTAACATTAGGAAAAGGTTACTTTTAATGTTTTCTGAACTGGAACATGACAAGGAGCAACTCGAAAAAAAGGCAAAGTTGAAAGTGATAGTTGAAAGGTGAGAATTACATGAAATCACTTAATTCCAAAAATTCAGGAGTGCTTCTTGCTTATGAAACATTTACTTTCTGAAAATTACCATCTTTGAGATCAAAGATTTTGCTAAACCCGGAGTACATCTATGAGAAATAAGATGTCAGCCTATGGCAGGAGCTGGTGGATGAACATGGTAGGGACCATTGCAAATAAAATTGTGCGTGGTACTCAGCAGGGCAGCAGCTGGTCATAGGCTTCATGCTCAGTGGCAGAAAACAGGGTGACAAGGCCACAACTTCAACATCCCTTCAGCACTTACTACCTATTGCATAGAGAAAAGGGAGCAAATCTGCTGCACCCCCACACCACAGCATTGCTGAAGGCAGCTTGTATGTGCCTGTGCTGGGAATAATTAGGCACACGGCAGGGCAGTCAGAACCTGCAGACTTCACAAGCATTAGGATGCCTGAGCAACAGTATTTCCCAGTCTGCAACCAACAATTTGTGTGTCCTCAACGAGGGACAAATACCCTCTGCCTTTTGCACCAGGGCACTGCCCAGCAGAGCAGGAAGAAGGGCTGCGGCTCTGCTGTCACTTGGCACAGCTCATCGACCTGAAATACTCACACGTGAATCAAGGTCTGTAAAACAGCTGCCTGGGAAAAGAAGAGGAGGACCCCACCAGTGATGTGGTTTGGGGTTTAGATGCAACCCTGGAGGAAACCTTCTGTTACTCTTTTACCTTTTGATTGTTGGGTTTTTGGTTATAAATATTACCATGGAGGAGAAGCCGAGGCTGGCTGCAGCTGTCATCCGAGTGCTGCCGAATCATTGCCCAGCTTCAGTCCACGCGCAGATGTACAGCGGTAATGAGACAGCACTCTGAGCCTAATGGGCTTGTTTCTTCGAGGATAAGAACAATTAATAATAATTGAGAAGTCCTGTACTAAGGGAATTTATAACCAATTAATAAAAATGTGGCTGTTGCAGTTCAACACAATAAAAATTACTCTTTATGCACTAAAGGAAAGACACATACACTTACGCAATCATGTTCATGTCAGCGTTGCTTAGTGTATAAACCATTTTGTGTATATGTAGCTACATTTACTGGTAAGTAATTATTAGAGGTTGCACAGTGTTACACTAAGTATATGGTGCACTAATCTGTTATCAAAGAACGGGCTTTTGCGATATTTAAAATCAAACTGGAAAGATATTGAGTCGTACCCCCATCAAGGATCTCTGCCAGGGCGGCTGCCAGCCCTCACCTGTCCAGCTCACTCAGGCTTGCAGGTCTGAATGAATCCATCAGCTCTGTCATGTGAAGTGAACCTAAAATAAACTTCAAATAATGAGATGTAGTACCTTGGTCAAAATTGAAGACAGTAGACAGCTGATACCAAGGCAAAAGGATATACTGTGACATAAGTTTATGTGATTCCATCGTTTTTGTGCTGAAACAACTAAACTCCAGGAATCGAAAATATATGGAATAACAGAAATCTCTTGGGAGACCCTTTAGTGGCACTTTATTGGGAACAAGAGAAAGATCTTTACTTTCGGTTTTGTCCACAGTATTTTATTCATCTTTTTCACCCACATCTTTATTTCTTAGGAAACAGAGGCCTTTTTTCATCTCATACAAGACCTGACCAACTTCTTAGCACACTAGCATCTTTGCAGATTTAGTGTGATTTCCACTTGGGGTTGTCTGATTTTTTCCACTAGTCAGAAAAGCAGGATTTACTCGTGTGCTCACAGTAACATCCCACGAAAAAGTACCTGGCACTACAAACTGCAGTTATTAACCATTGGGCATAACTCTGGAAACCAAAAATTCCTTTCTGATTTGTGTGCTGTTCGGTTACAAATACAACACTTGCAGAAGATTATTTCCTGGCAGAGAAGCAACAGATTCAACAGTGGGAAGGCTGTGGTTAGCTTTTAGCTTAAATTAAAATAGAAAAAAAAATTAGAAAATCAGTACAGCATAAGAAGAGCTTGTTGGCATTGTTTTCTAAGGGTAATGGTAAAATAATCTGTGGAAGTGATGCTTAGCATACAGACAATGTGAATTTCAACTTAGTTTGGGTAAATATAGAACTTTATGATAGCAGTTTTTGCAGAACCACCTCATCTTGCAATTCTTTTCTGTGAGTGTCAGGAAAGGAAATATCAAAAAGTAGAAACCTAATATTTTAATCTGATTACTGTCAGAGAGCAGATGATTCAGATCATGACAAACCCTAAGCAATGGGAATGGAAGGAGGCAGGGGGGGAATATTAAGAAAACTGTAGAGCAGACAATGCTTGAGTCTGATGGCATCAGAAAAAAACTCCTGGTTTCTCAGCAAATTTGATTTTTGATCTTCTGAAGAAAATAGCTGGGACTGAGGAGCAGGGAGAGATTTGTGGATAGTAAGGCATCACCTTCTACTTCTGTGGGAGGAGTGGGGAGGATGGTGCTGCTCCCTCGCCCCACTCCCTGCCTGCTCTCTCCTTCTGTGGCATCAGAAGGAGCCATCAGTAAGGCTCTGGGTAAGCAAAATAGAGCGATGTTCCACAGCCAAGCCTTGGTGATTTTGACACCAGTGACTGTCTGCCACTCTATGCACGTGGGGTTTTTTTTGCTCAAGCTCAATCTGGATGGCACTGTTGGCACCACTGGATACCAGAATAAACCAGAGGGAACTGGAAAGCTAGAGCTGTGGACAAAAATAGATGGTCAAAGATCAAAGAAACAAAAGCAAATTCAGGTCTTTGAGAGGGGAAGCAATAGTCTCCAAACAGGAATTTCGCAAGTTTGGAAAGTACATTTGGAAACACATTTGGAAAGCGGTGGAAGAGATGCAAGTACAAATATGGACAGCAGAACACAAATCCAATGTGAGATAATTCACATCGAGGTGTAAGAACATAGACAAGAACAATATAATGTACTCAGTAGAGGCATTTGTGGGAGAATTAAAGAAATCATCAAGTGATGCTGAGGCTATTCTAAAGAAAAAGATTAAAATGATGAAGCAAGCTGCGTTCATACAGCTGCAGTTCCAGCACTGACTTCCAGTAGGCACGTTTTGATCAATCGTGTAAGAATCATGTAAGAATTACAAATTATAATTAAAAAGGGGATGGTTCAGGGTTGCCAGTATGTCAAAGTAACAGAGGAGAGACATGAGTAAAATGTAAGATGCCTCATAAGTAAAGGCAGTTCTCACTGGTATCAAGGGGAGTAGCTTGCACCTATCTGAAGGCGGAATGTGCTCAAGAGTCATCCTCCAAGACTGTCAGCTAAGCACCTTTCAAAAGCATTGAATGCACATGCTCAGATGTATCCCTAGCTGCATGAAGCCACTTAGCAAGAACCAAGTGACAGACCTTGGGAGTGCTTTGCAAGATCAAAATCTAGGCTACTATGCCTACATTTTTTCTCCATTTTTTTGGAGATGGATCTAACAGTGAAAATAGCTTCCAAAATACTTAAGCATGGAGAGCTGAATTCTCAGGTCCATATCGATAGCAAGTAGTTCCCTGAGCAGCCCAAATCAGCATTGCCTGTTTTTCTGTGGATTACACTCAGATTGCCTCTGTGTAGTTCCCATATCTAAAAAGTCGTGAGATATGATCAAAGTTTTTTTCCCCTTCGCACAAGCATTAGGATCGTCTCTTTCCTCTTACTGCCTACTACTGTGTATGAAAACTGGAGGAATCAGACACGTCTGTCTCTGTGCCCATCCCCACAATTGTATAATCCCAGGAAACAAGTCTGAAACATTTCTTGGCCATGTTATCAAGCATCACAGTCTTGACTGCTGACTGACGTCTTTCCAGTGGAGTTTTTGCAGTGGTCCTATGTAAAGCCACCACATGTCCAGAGCTGCTGCTATTTTAAAAGTTAAAGCACTAAATGTTTAAAAATTAAATTTTCAGTGTGGTGGCTTAAGCATCATTCCAGGATACCAAGAAAAGGATACTAATTCAGAGAAATCTGCCATCTCAGTACAGAATCTACAGGGCTGTTTCTTCTTTTTGCTTTTTGATATGTCCATCTCTTTCTCTCTGTTTTATTTTTCTAAGTGTTTTCATTGATTTCTTTTTCATTTTATGCACAAACTGAACACAGTTAATCAGTAGATACAAAATGAGTCCTGCAACATTGCCAGTAGCCTCACATAAGGGGATTCAATTGCTGAATTGTCCTAAGATTAGGCCTAAGCCACAGTATAAGCTTCATTGATCCAAGCACAGTGAGATATCCATTCAATAATATGTTTTAGCAAGGTTTTCCACTTGTAAAGACTTCCTGCAAATTAGGGTTCATCCAATATGTGCTATAAACACAGTGGGTCAAATCTTGCATCAGTTTAAAAAAAAAAATCTCACTCCTTAGGAAAGAAGCAGTGTAACTGGGTGTATTGTGTAAGCAGAGAGACACACATGTGATGAAGTTCTGTTGAGCTGCATGTACCATAGACACTGTGCTTCCTTAGAAGCTGCCTCTAGAAAGCCAAAGGAGAAAAGAACAGATGATGTGCTGGTGTTCATAAAACTATAGGTTCAGTAAAGCTGTTGTTGAGACCAGCTGAGCAGTTCTTAGATGTAAGCACTTGCAGAGGAGAGGTTATAGAAAGGTGCCTGGCTCTGGTCATTGTGCAGTCCCATCCCCGTAGGATCAGAAAGTCTCACAGTGCAGTCTGTCCCCAACACTGCCCTGCCGTGGGACAACGCTGCTGCCCCACTGTGCAGAGGGGAGCTCTGGTAGGCAGGAGCCAAAGGACTGTTCCAGCCCTTGCAGCCTTCTCTGTGACCCTGGCTATCTCTCCTCTCAGCCTTGCTCCCCACTTGTTGAGAAGAATATGAGATTTCAGTGGGAAACGGGGTGTAATACCACAAGAGAGAAATAATGTGGGATTCCAAACTGTGTTGGAGGAAAAGCGGGGCTCTGGGGCACGAAGCGGTGCTGCTAGCCAACATCACTGACACCTGTGTGTGAATACTAAGGGCCCACATAGCCTTCAGCATGGGGACGGGCTGATTAGCTTTGGTCTGGGGCAGAGACAGGTGCCAATACATGGTTAATTTGGAACAGACCTCTGGTGGGGTTTTAAGATAGGAATTGTTGAGTCTCTCCACACTGGGATCTCTCTGTCAGCAGGATAGGCAAAAAAACCTCAAATGGCAGAGGGGATGCATCTAAAGGCAAAAACCCAAATGGCAGAGGGGATGCACCTAAACGCATCCTAGGGTTTGTGTGGCTGCTTACGCTGTCCGTCACCCAGCACAAGGCATGCAGTGACCTGGTTGTGATTAGACCTCAGATTCCAGCCATGACAAATGAAGTGAAGCAAAGGGACATGCTGACACCAAAGGAAGAAGATGAATGGCATATAAAGTTTCAAAATTATATACCTCTACCAGGAAGATAATGATTTTACAGCACCTAAGCCTGCTTTTTCTTTAGAACATTTACTTTCTTTGGATTTTGCCCAAATCACAACTCTTGTTTGGTTATAAATACCTAAATGTAGAAACTTTTTTTTCAGTCCTTCATCCTAAAATCTTTAATGCACAGCATGCAGACTTTGGCATTGGAAAAGACTGGCAGCATAATGATTTTACAAATTTGTGAGGCTTAAAATTACCACCAGTATGGTCTTATTCACTGGATGCTGCTCTTGAGAATAAACTTGAACACTGGTAAACATATTCCTGAATACAGTCCCAGCTGGTGCAAATACCTTATCATCTTTCCATGCAGATTAAGAAAGCCCCTTGTTATATAAATGTCCCCATTTTTTCCAATTGGGAACTGATAGCTAATGTATACTTAATTGTTGGTGTTGCTTGAGGAATGAGTCATCCTTATTTCCACTGAGAATTCCCCCGAAATACTTTAGTTCCATGTAGGGAGCTGTATTATTTTGCTTAATTATGTAAAGATTTCAGATCACTGAGATTTTATGTTATTAATGCAAACGTCAAATGATTTAAGCAAGTTCCTAGAATACCTAAGTGGAAAAATCAAAACAAGTGCCTTAGAGGAACTGCTTCTTAAGTTTTGAAAGGGTGAGCAAACGAAAAAAATCAGTTTATCAAGTGTTTTGCTCACAGGCAAACCGATAAACAGAAAGGCACAGATATCTTCCTTTGAAGGTGAAACCTCCCAATGGCTAATGTCTCACCTTCTTTTATTTAGCCTAAAACCCCACCCTGCAAAAACATAAACAGATCTTTAAATTCATGAGCTTGAGAAGTCTACCCACATGAGCTTTTGCAGGATCAAGACCTGAGAGAATGATTTCTGTTCATAAAGCACTTTTAAAGTTTTATGTGCCAAATTTTGAGAACAATCTATTTTCACCCACCCACTCTGACCTTATTTCCTCAGCAGGCACTATTTCTAGAACTGCCAGAAACTTCAACGTGGCCATACATTTTGCTGTCGACGCTTGAGGAGATAAGGCTAGTGTTTTCAAATGCTTTATGCACTTAGTCAGCTGGTTGAATGGTTCCTCATAGTCGTGCTGGGTATGGGATTTTTCAGTGAATGCAGATTCAGGGAGGCCCTGCGTAGATCTATTTATGCCATGATTACAGTCCTGGGACAAATGTCCTTTGAATGCGAAGCATGACTTTCACAGAGTCAAAAAGGGAAAAAGGGGCCTTAGGTAATCTTTAGTAGAGCAGAAACAGATGAAGAGCTCAGCTAAGGGGGAGTCTGGTTCCTCCCCCCGTCCTCTCTCCAGGAGAACCAGGTGGCTTTTGTCACAGGGAAAATCAATCATACTGTTCCCTGCTCCCATCTAGTCATGGTGTGTGAAATAAACCCTATTTCTAGGGTTTAAGTGGGATGCTGGGGGAAACCGCAGTTTGCTTCAGCCTATGGATAATACATAGGTAACAATCTAGTGCAAGATCTGGATTTAAGGAAAAGATCCTAAATATGTGTTTGCCCAAAACTTCCTCTTTTTCTAGGAGTTCCAAGTGTGTGAGATAAGACACTGGCCTCACACCTGCTTAAGCTCTACTATGAGAATTGAAAGGTATCAGTTGTGCTTTACTATTCAGTATCTTTGAGTTTCATACCAGAAATGTTTCTTAAATATTACCTTGCACTTCATGATTAAAAAGAATATGAGATTAGTAACTCCATAATGGTAAGGGAGCTTGTGGGAATGTACCTGCCTCCATGATTGTTTTCTTCTCTTCCTCTCCTGAAAGATCCACTCACTGCACAAGCTGGTAGACAAATGGACAGATTTGTTGAATAAGACTGATGGTATCTGGTTTGAAGTTCAGACTAGTAGCTTGTTATTAAAGATAGTAGCTTGTCTGAGCTTCTTAAGAAAAGAAAAGCTTCCTAAAAACCAACTCTTATAAGCATAATAGTTTCCCTCACCTTTTACACCCAGGGCCTCTGAATTGTCTTCTGTAGAAGTTACACTTTCAAAAGGTTATTTACTTTTTTGGAAATTCTCTGAGATTTCAGCTGTTGCTCTGGTTATTCCATGGTGAACAGCCTGCAGAATCACTTCAATCCATCCAAAATCTTCCATGGACACTACCCAAACCTGTGGTAAAAGGAAACATCACACTAATAACTTATAACATTCAGCTCTTGAAGTTTTCTTTATATGTGTCTCAGATGCCAAATAAAAACTCAAGTCTGAGCATGCAGTCTGTGGGATTATTCCTACAAGTAGTCACTACAGGACTCAGCACATTTCTGGGACATACTGGCAATTACCAGGACAAATCTATGATACATCATATTTTAGAAATATCCTTTGTTGGTCCTAACGTTGTCACTGGACTCAGTACAGAAAGGGACATCTTCTGAGAATTCACTGAATCCTGTTGTTGCTGAAACAGAGCTTAGGAAATACAGGGAGCGCTGCATGGGCACAGCACACAGCGTGACAACAGGATATATCGCAACAGGTTCCTGTTTTACAGATGAATCCCAGTTGTAACTGTGAAAAGTTACACAGCTCAGGCAGATCCTCTGTGGTACCCACCCATCCAAATTCATACTTTGGCAGCCTGGATACTCAGAGGGGACCCAGTTAGCCCAGTTTCAGTTAGCTGAAATAATTGGAAGAAAACACAAAACGTTGCTAACTGAATCAAACCATTCATATGTTACAGGTAAAATTATCTCCCATTGGTTTATCTGACAGAAAGCGGGAGAGTTTGGCCTAGCGTTAAAAGCTGAAAAAAGCAGCACAAAGGATTAGACAAGCTCAGTTTCAAATTCCTGGCTATCTAATTCACCAGCCCCAATTAATTTAAATATTTTAAAACCTGATTTTAAAGTCATATAAAATATTTATAGACTGTAATTACAAATGACAGTGAAAAGCACAGTTGGTTAGTTCAGACAAAAGTATCAACAGACTGAATTGGGGAGCAAACACCTCCTCTGGGGTTGTACGGCTTGCTAAAATATTTATATTGAAAACCCAAGAGCCTTCCTTGTAACTCCTGGGAACAGACTTTTCCCCAGGTGTATCTGACTGTAGGGATTGGGCATTACTTTAATGTGTGAGCAGCTCACCAGAAGGTGCTGTGCTAGAAATCTAAATACGGTTACAGTGTCTCTGCAGGGCATGACAAAATAAGAGGTTCTAGGAGGAGCTGGAGCTATCGCCTCCTGCCAGTGTAATCACGAAGACAGCTTGTGGTTGTCCTGCGCACACTTAGCCATCAGCACTCAGCTATTGTCACTGGGCTGACGGCACAGAGGAAACGGCAGCAAATGCTGACCTGATGTCACCGTGGCTTCTCTGAGCCTCATAGGGACAGGATTGAGAAGGATGTTTCTTAGTTAAGGTCAAGATACATCAGGAAAGAAAAGGAGGGCAATATTGTTCTCTTCATCCCTCATCTGTGAAATTTTTAAACAGAGTTAATATGTAGGAATCACTGCTTATGGCTTGTCTAAAGAGAATCTATGTCTCTCCCAGTGTTATGGAGCAGGAAAAATATAGTGTTGGCTCTATCGTTGATGTCTTGCTGGATGAGGCTTACAAAACACCATGAGTTTTCAAAATGGGAAAGCATTGTTCAGAAAAGCTGAGCTCAAACTCCAAACATCACCAGATACCTCTGATAACTCACTTGCAAAATGGAGACCTGCTGCTGTTGCATGAAACTGAGGTAACACTACTGGGACTCTGCTGGATGGCCAACAACTCAAACCTGTGTGCCGAAAGCTGGTGCTGTAAAGGTGGGAACAAGAAGTAGCTGTCCAAATATTGCATGATAGGCACCATTAGAAGAACATGGAAAAGAGGAACGTCTTCATGGAGATATAAATAATGCAGACAGGCACAAACACACAGGCTGTGTGAGCAGAGTCAGACTGCCTATCAGGGCAAAACAGAAGTTATTTGCAAAAGGGCAGAGGACTATGGATTATAAACTAAGTGTTGAAAAGCTGGTACTCCATAAATACTGTAAGAGTAGTTTTTTCTGCAAGAGGATTTAAAGACCAAAGAGAATTTCACATGCTTACATGAATGTGTTCCTGAAATTCTGCAACTCAACTGTGGCTTCCTTCAGTGTGCAAATTGAAAGCAGAGACTTGATTTATTTATCAATAAATCCACAGCATAATTGAACATACAGAAAAAATGGTGTCTGAGGATAACTGAAGCAATATTAAACTACCCCCCAATGCTTGCTGAATCTGCCACTTTTGTCCCTGCAAATTTCACCATGTTAGGATACCACTGCGTGGGGAATGGGTTCTCTCCGTGCAGGGGAGGAATCTGCATAAGACACTCTCTTGCTTTCCTCTGTTGCTACCTTTACACACCCTCTGAGCTCCTTTCTAGGGATCTTCTGTCATGAACCATTGACTGTGTGATGCTGGAGAAGAACATGGAAATGCTGGCCACAATGTTCCGAGAGATCTCTTTGCATGCTCCTTTCAGCTCCAACCAAGTTCTTCCTCTTGCATCTCATAGGGTCCCCTCCTGGACTCTCCCTGGACTCTCTGCAGAGACAAGCACAAGCAGAACGAGAGCTTCCCAGCTTTTCTGGGAGATAAAGATATAGGGAAGGCTCTTGGAGGGTGGGTAGCAGAATATGTATTGCTTAGTCCCCAGTTCTGCCTTCCCCACCTTCAGCATCTCTACTCCTTCTTTGTCAAAGTCCTACACCTCTGTTAAAACACAGCTGAATGTGGAATCATCAGAGTCAGCAAAAAGATACTGACTTGTTTTACTTACCTCTGATCTTTGAAATGCTATGATCCACATTTTCCAGGTTTTTTTTTGTTTTTTGTTTTTGTTGTTTGTTTATATGTTTGTTTTTAATGAAAATTAGGGTGTATATGCAACTACAAAATTATGCAACTACAGCATTTCAGGAGCTGAGGAAGGTAGTGCTGGCAAGGAGCTTAAAGGATGTTTGGTGTAAGTCCACCTCTGCTGAGGTATGCGGATCGCATATACCCAGCAGGGTTGACAGCTGTTTTATCTAATCTGCTTTTTAAAACCTCAAGTAATGGAGATTCTACAGACTCTCCAGTTGCCTGTTCCAGTGCTTACCTAGGTTTATAGTTAGAAAGATAACCTAAATCTCCTTTGCTGGAAATTAAAGCAATTTTTCCTGCCCTAACCTCAGTGGGTAATGGATTGCTATCTTCTTTTACTATCTCCTTACACACTGGAAGTCTGTTATTGTAGTGGGTAATGGATTGCTATCTTCTTTTACTGTCTCTTTACACACTGGAAGTCTGTTATTGTATTCCTCTCAATTGTG
>NW_010118372.1:0-13491 GCF_000699245.1 Pterocles gutturalis | reverse complement strand
CTATCTCCTTACACACTGGAAGTCTGTTATTGTATAAATGAAACAAACTCAGTTTCTCCAAACTTTTCTCATAGCTTATGTGTTTATGGGTCTCTATTTAATCCTGTTCCTGTCCAGTGGGACTGAATCTTTTATTTTAAAATATGGTACTTAAGCCAGACTCAGTGTAAACTGGTAAACCTCCAGGAGTTCTGAGCACAGCAGAGTAATGACGTTTGGCATGTTACAAGCTGTGCTACTGTACATTTCACAAGATTTGCTTTCTTACAAGAAAGAACATCTCACTTCTCATTTGCTGTAGATGTTATCACCTTCAGATCTTCCAGGTTTCTGCTACTTTTTGCTATGTGGAGATTTGGCTTCTCCTGCCTATATGTAGTTCTTTTTGTTTCACTTGAATGAATGTGACCGTGGTGAATTGGGATCGTTTCCCTGGTTTACCAAGAGCACTGGTTCTCATCGTGGTGCTATAGTATTTCCAGTCACTTCCAAAATGGTGTCATTCACAAATGTTATAATCTCTCGTTTATTTTTTCCAGTTATAGCTTGTTTAACGTTAGGCTGAGAAATCCATGGTTTCCTGAGTGTCCCCTTCTCCATTTTCTGAAAGCAGGTACTATATTTGCCCTCTTCTTAGGCTGAGAAATCCATGGTTTCCTGAGTATCCCCTTTTCCATTTTCTTGAAAGCAGGTACTATATTTGCCCTCTTTCAGCTTTCTGGGACTTGACCTATACTCTGCAGATTCTGAGAGATGATAACTAATAATTATGAAAGTGCACTGGCTAATTCCTTAACTGCTGTAGGGGAACAGGTCTTGCTGTCTAGACTATATGCAACTTAGCTAAATCTTCTCTAATTCTTTCTCCATTCTAGTTCACACTCCGTCACCCTGTTAGAACAAATTGTGGTAAGGATCGAGTTACAATTAACCTTTTTTGAGGTAAGACCCTGACATAGCATTTCAAGAGCGAGCAAAATTGCTGCTACATCCTCTTGGCTCTCTTCCCCCTCCAAAGAAATCCCACAAAGCTTGTGAAAGGAAGAATTAGCAAAAAGTAGAGTGAGAGAATAGCAGAAGCTGTTATGGCAACTTGAACTCTTCCTTATTTATCTCTTTGTGTGTCTGCTGAACTTCCCTCTTTGTTCTGATTAATTGGCAAACTACTGCTAAAGTAATTCATTTCTTCAAAACTTATTTATTTTGCCTCACGACATTTATTTGCACAGCACTACTGTTGTGTACAAACATTACTCTTTAGTGGAGTTCAGAACACCCTTTCACAGCATGCATTTCTGTTCAGTCCAAAGAATACAATACACCATGTACGTGAGTCTCTAACTTAAATTAATCTTATTTGGTTTTACTCTGCTTGATTATCTTTATGTGCTTTCTTAAAGTCATGTGATTTTTACTTGTTATTTTGACTTTTAATTACTTGTTTTCACATTTACAAGGATATTCCACAGCTTTTTTTTTCAAAATAGTTTGTGTTGCCTAACTGAAATAGATTTATTTATACAAGAACAAATTTAAAAGAACACTGGCTTTTTAGGTCTCAGGTGTAAATTTAAGTAAAAGTGAGTCAAAACCAGTAACTCCACACTGAACTCTTTAAAATTTGGGACATTGGAGAAAATATTGGCATTGGTTCAACATGTCTGGACGTGAGCATACCCCACGTGAAGGTCTGTTTTATAGGCTATCTTGGCTGCAGCCATGCAAAGCACAGCAGGAAGACACAGCTGCAAGAGAATGTCTATTTCTGGAGATCAAATAAAGCTGTCTACTGGCACTGCTGATCCGAACCTCCACCCAGGTTTGATCTTCAGTGCTTGCTTACAGACACAACAGGAAAAAAAAACCACCTGTGAAAGAAAGGTCTTTAAGATGAGTAGTATCACCCGCAGTAAGGCTGAAATCTCTAACCTTGGCAGAGATAGAGGACATCGATACTGAGCCACTCAGACCTGGCGCGGTCAGTCTTGGGAACTCCTGGAGGCAGCACCCAGACCCATCTGTCTTGGTCAGGATGAAATAACAATGAAGATGGCCCCATGCTGGCTTAAGCAGACTGTAGAGCCTCCAGCAGATCCTGGCATTCATTCAAGCAGTCAAAGGCAGCTGGTATGCTATCACACTCTAGAATAAGCTATGGTAATGTGTCTGCTCACAGGGCAAGCCCATTTCAAGACAGGAGTCTCAGGCTAGGTCTGTACTGCAGCCCACGCAGCCACACGCTGTAAGCACTGACTCTGCAAACTGCAACGGTGCAAAGCCCAGCACAGGCTGCAGGCTCCACTTGAGAACCTGCCCCAGCCCTTCAGCGGTTGCTTTGACCTCCAACCATGCTGATAACAGCACCAGCACAAAGGAGTCTGAAGGGAGTGTGGGTGCTGGGAATGCTCTACGGACTCTTGCTCTGCTAGACTCTGGCTGTACTCGGACTGTGCTGGTTGTTTCCCTGAGGACAGTGAAACAGGCTGGGGCAGAGACCTGCCTGCAGTGGGCAGTCACAAGGGGGAAGAAAGATGAAGCTGTGTTTTCTATCTCATCATTGTTATTTAAGTGCCCAGTTAAGCCAAAGTCTGTAAGTGATAGATAGGAATAACACCTACCTGATCTGAGAACGGGAGCCTCAGTGACTTTAACACACGCTCCAGATAAGCAATATCTTGTTTGGTCATAGATGCATGTATTAACGCCGCTATTGCTGCCAGTGTCTAAGAGGGCAGCTGCCTCCGTCTGCACATCCAGCAGATGCACAGATGCTACTGGTACCTCTGCTCACTAGATAAAGCCAGCTGGTAATATCAGCATACTCCAAGCTAGCTTTATCTAACTAGCACGGATACTAGTGATGTGTGAGGGGCGTACGGGTCCCAGGAGCTGCCCTCTCAGATACCGGCAGTAACACTGTCAAGTCCTCAGTTAAGGGTGGAGATGGCTGCTGCCAAACATTTTGAATGCAGAAAGAAAGCCAAGTTATTTATCTCATTTTATTTACAGTAATAGGGGACTGTTGAACAGCATGTAAGTGCACTACAATAAAATCAATAGAGAATATTAAAAGCGGAAATAAAGATCAGCCAACCTGAGGAAACTACGATGAAAGGATCTAATGGAAGGGCAGACTGAAGAGCTGAGGAAAACCAACCCACCAAAACAAAAGGGGACAATTCCCAGGTTTGATTAGATAAATCCTGAGCCTTGCAGTGAAACAAACTGCCCTTGACATGATGGTTTCTCTGAAGTCTTTAAAGGGAATTTTGCTCAGTGACTACTGAGATGGGACTTCAGGATTTATCTCCCCAGAATACAGAAGAAGGGGTGATGTACTGAAGTATGCCATAGCATGAGTTCCAAAAGAATGAAGAAGAATTGTAGTGAAATTAATTAACTGTAAGCTATACCCTGAAAGAGTGAGCTTTGCTTTTGCAAAAGATTCATAATCAACAACCTGAAAATGCATAATCTCCTTTTGGTCCAATCTCAGGTGAATATAATTCCAGAAGCTGATTCACCTATGCTGTTGCTGGAGGACTGGAAGCCAAAGAGAGTATCTAACAGGTCACCAAGTCACTCTGGCCCTTCTGAAGTCAATATGAGTTCTGCCACTGGCCTTAACGTATGGCAGAAATTCAAGCCCTGTGTAGAAGGATGTTGGATTTCTGAGTATAGACTAATGCTTTCAGATGTAAGTAATAGTTCTCTGGTACTGGAAGTCAGCAGGACTGAAAGATTTCGCTGTGGTAAAAGTACTCAGATTCTAAGACAAAGTTTAATAGGCAAAGCTCAAGTCTGATTAGAAAAGCTCTTACCTGGATCACTGACCCAGGTTAGTCCAGTTTGTGAACAATTTATATGATAATGTACCAAGAAATCTGTTTTTAAAAAGCCAAAAATATGCTTCCTGTTGGGCTGATTTCTGTTTGGTTTAACTGGACTGTGAACGAACCAACAAAGATAGCTACCCATTAGTGGAGGTTATGGCAAAAGCCACCACTATACTTGGCTGAATATCCTCTCAGAAATTGCCTGATCTCCTCAGGTTGTTTGTAAGGGCTGCGTTAAACCAGCTACCTCAGCTCTTACTGCAGTATTTCAGACAGCTGGCATTGCTGTTACAGACATCACCTGGCTTGTTTCTAGACAAAGACTGTATAAAATTGGGAGGACAATATAAAGATGGAAACGTGTAAGCAGATTGAAATCTGTAACCTGAAACTTAAAAAAATTATATTTGATACAAAACAATTATTTTGTGTGAGAAACTGATCCCTTAAAAGTTTGAGCTTTTCTCAAACTTAGAAATGTTGAATTATCATTGTTCAGTGGCGGCTGGTTTTTAACTGTCCATTCCTTCATCTTTCCTTCATTCTTTTCTGCCACTGAATGTCTTAAAATGAATGATCTCAGAGTTCCATACTTTATTTTTCAATTTTGCTGTTTCTCTATTATTAATTTTTCTTGTTCTGCTGCTTTTCAAAACTTTTATGTCTCTGGTAAAGTTACAGAACAGAAAGAAATTTTGAAAATAGCTCTGTCAGTCTCCTGGCTGATAACCAGAGGATCCCAAAAACTTTTCAGCTGTACATTCCAGTTCCACTGATCCCAAATAATTGCCCAGGTAATTGAATTGTAAGTGATTCATATTTGTATTCATAACTACTGGGCCCAAGAAAACAGCAAGTAATAAAAAAGAGCCATGGTCATTGCTCATACTGCGAGCAGCCTGTGCAGTAGAGAAAGAGGGGCAGGAGAGGGAAAGGTCCAATGGGGAAAAATTAAAAGTCAACTTCAAAGAGTTTCTATCAAGGCTTTAAATTAATTTTCACATAAAAGAGAGAAAGTTTTAAAATATGAACAGACACGCACGCTTGTGCATTTAAAGGAGATGCGTATTCTGTATCACAGTTCAGCTAAAAATTCTGTGCCACAGAAAGCAGTAATTATTCTGGCTTTGCATATTGTAAACCTGGTCACTGTCATTCTTCCTTTGCCTCCACATGCCTCAATGCCACATTTTCTACAATCGTGGGGAGATTGCCTTGGCTCTCACTCAGCTGGCTCAGCTAATGCAATTCACAGGCCTTCAAATGTAAGCTTGTAAACTATTTAGTTCTTTTTCTCTCTAACAGCTTGTCTATTAACAGCTCATTCAATGGAGGAGGAAGAAGAAGCTAGTGAGACCTCTTTTGGTATTGTTCAGCAGTGACCCTGGCTTTCTCCGATTGGTAGCCAACACTCACTAAACAGTGTTTGTCAGTACATGTTGTTTTGCTGGATAATAGTATATTGTGCTAGCAGCAGTCTGTATTAGTGGCAGGTAACAATAAGCTGGCAAAGTAAGTCTCCTGTGTGGCATGGTAAGGTCCTAAGAATGGTGTATAAAAATCCACGAGAAAGCTTGTTAGGACGGTCTGATACAGTGCTACAAAACCTGTGCTGCCTTGAGAGATCTTTGTCAGCACTTCCATCTGTCTGTTGTTTGGGAGCCTCATCACTGCTGTATCCTCTGGGCTGAGATGGACTTGGGGAATGAGGATGGTCCACCCCTCAAGATACATTTCATGATTTTCAGGCTGTATGTCCACTGCTCGTGGCCTGTATTTCATGAGAGGTGTGTTTTGTCAAGATACTAGGCTCATTAAATCCCAGGATAAGCTGTACCTAGAGACTGCCCACACCATGGAGTATGCCCATTATTCCTATAACTATATGGTAGAAGTCTATTCTATACATTGCAATGAAAAATCTGATATTGAAATGCCTGAATCCTGCTCCGGCATTGTTGTTCCATTTTTGCTGTGCTGAGATAACATGTTGCCATGCAATGCACCTGCCACACCCCCTGCTTTCCTAAATGATTGAATTAAATCTGTAATATTTTATTAGCTGGTGGCTGAGATTTCTCAAACTTTTCTTAGTGTTCTGTATGAAAATACCAGGCAAGTTGGTGGCTTAAACAGTGTTTAATAAAGAGAATCGTGGTTGACACAGATTTCCCCACCAACAAAATCCTATTCACCTTACTTAGGAGCAATTCATTTATAGAAACATCATCGTTTAGGCTTTGTTTTTTGCCCTGACAAGTGTTGCAGATCTTATGTCATCTCTCAGATAAACTGACAAAGCTGCAGTACAGAGAAATCAGGCTTCAAATCGAGTGATTTATGAAACACAAACTGTTCCGTGCGTGCAGAGAGACTCCCCCGTGTGGTACAGCTGCCTTGGCCAATGCCACCGGCAGCAGCTCCACCAGCACGGGTGCCGAGCTGGGCAGGCTGACATGTTGGCAGTTAACTTAATTAAATGTGGCCCAGTGAAGACTCCCATGTTCTGAAGTGGCCATCAGTTTGCAATTAATGTTGACCGCTAGAGAATAATGTGGGGTTTTTTTTGTTGTGTTTCTGCTGTAGAGAAAAATTGTAATATTTTACTAACTGTGATGCTTTGGGAAGAATTATGATGTCTCATATTTCTTTACTGTGAAGTAGTCTTACAACTTTATTCTCAGTTTGCTTTTTCCCCAACAATGTATCTTAAGATGATACCTTTAATAGATGCTAAAATCTATTTGGACATCATTAGTTATTTTAAAACCTAGAATTATAAGTTCATGCTGATTAACAGAACAGTTCAAGAGTCTAAACGTGTTTTAATTGTACTCCTCTTTAGGTAATTTATGATAAACATTCCCCTTTTTAGCTCAGTCCTGAAAGCCTTGTTTTCAGTCCAGAACAGAATGCTTTTACCCAATACCTCCATAAAAAATTGTTAATTAAAATTTCTTCTACTATCTATTGTATATCTTAAATATATTTTCTTGGCCATGGGCCAGAGGAAGCAATTGTGTAGTTCCAAATTAAAGGGCTCGACTCTGCCCTATATTATACTATCTCGAACCTACCTGTCAGCTGGATGAAGAGATGTTAGATTTACACCAGCGTAGACCAAGTGAGAATTTGGCCCCAAGTGTTTATTGTTCTGTGGAACTTGGCATCCTCTTCTCCCATTCTCCTCCTGAAATCAACATAAAACAGATGCTGAAATTCTGAAGTGTTTTAAACCCTCCTATACCATAGCTGTGAGCACAGCACATTGTAACCACCAGACCTTGGTGGCACAGAGATATGCATCATGAACATGAAATCTGGGTGGAAAAGATAAGGGCACAGTCTTGCAACACTTCCAAAGTAGCAAAACACTGTAGAAAGTAACAACTGCATTTTTGTGCTATTTTGTCACATCCCTTCTTGCACTGGCAAAACTTTGACTTGGATCCAAGTAGGTGTAGTTCCAAGCAAGTGAATGCGCAGTCATTTACGTCAGTGGAGTTGTGCCCAGCTACAGTGGTTCTATATTTGATGACAATTGAAAAGATGAATGAAAATAATTTCGGTTGCATTAGGGATGTAAGCTGGCAGAGGTTTAGATTACTGCTTATTCAACTTTTTGGATGGTATCTTTACACTTCCAAGAAACCCTTTTTAGACCAGGCATCAAGAGGGGACAGGATGAACTCCAGCAAGAAACTGTTTGCAGACAGGTTGCTCATGCTCATGACACTGATCTTTGGCTGGAGAGTATGGGAATGGAAAGCAAAACTAGAGGAAAAAAAGGACACTTTTTTTGGGTGTGCTGTACTGCCAAATCTCAGTGGCCTAGATATGTTGTTGTTGTTGTTTAGCTATTTCCAATCAGTGCTTATGGGTATATATTGATCTGACTAGCACTCACGTCTGTGGGGTCACTGTGGGTATCTGATTTTATCCCTTTCTTTGGAAGGTTTATTAATATTGACGCTTCTTCATTTAATTGGGGCACTGGCTATGGAATCTCTTTTTAATGGAATCATATTAGCTAATGTACTGCCTGTCCACACTGAAATCCAGAGTGCTTCACACAAGCCCAGATTTGAGTAAATTATAATGTTATAAAAAAAAAAAAACAACACCAAAACACAGACCTGTGAAGCAAAGACAGAACTGTGCTGCAATCTACAACCTGCATTTCTCTATTGCAACACATGGGCCCCAAAATAAAGTAAGAGTTACTTGTCCCTGTAACAAACGGTATTTCTTTCCTTGTGCTGCCATGGCCTCCCCCCCACCTCCTCGGGCCTCCACTCATTTCTGGAATGTAATTGTTCACATCTGTACAAGCTGTTGTAAGATATTACCAACTAAAAAAGGTAGCCAGAACATACAAGTTTGCACATCATCTTTCACCTGCACTGAGAAAAAGTGTATATCAGAAAGAATATAGATTTGGCAAATGTTCTTCTTTAACTTTCTCTTCTTTCCTTAAAGAGATTTGGAGACTGGTTCTAGCATTTATAGAACTTTTTTTTTTTTTTTTCCTTGAAGTGCTCTCCTGGGGTTGTCTAGGAAAGTGTTTTTTACAGTCTGCTTGATTGGTCTTCATTGTGGAGCAATTTCAGAGGCCTGGCTTTGGACACCATTTGCAATGGGTTTATATTAGAAGGTCACGTCTTGTTACAGAGCTGTTATTGCCTCTCCCCCTTGAGACTATTGCACACCTGTGACTTTACCCTTCACAAGTAGGTTCTGACACATCTTTTTGATATCCATGCGGGAAGGCAGGAGCATGTTGCGCTAACTCCTTTGACAGAAAGCTGCAGTGAAATGGAAGAGGGGGAAAGCAACAGCAGCAATTCCACCTTCCATAAATTTATTCATTCTCACTGATTTACTGATAGGGGAAAAGATGGAGCCTGATGTTTTGGTTGTAATGCATGAGGCCTTTAAAAGAGTAGATAGCCCCTCGTGATACTGGCTTTCTGGAGTCCTCTGGAAGACAAGGGGTCTGGAAGTTGAGGTTATGAGAGCCAAGAAGATTGCTCATATTAACTGTGTCTATAGGTCCAGCACACTACATCCATGCTGTTCTTACAGCAGCTTATATTCAGCCTGAGTTCGTGCTGCCTGCAAACCCTGCCTGTCCTTGAGTCAACTTTACTGTGCAGAAAAAACCTGACAGTTGGAGTTATCTCACTGGCAAGCTGCATGATACTGTTAAAAACATCGAGGCTGCATAGAGCCTTCCCAGTCAAAAGGATTTTTGCTTTTCTGCAACTGATGTTCCCGAGACTTACATCGAACTCAAATATTGTTGAAATCTCTAAAACATTTTTTTACCAACAATGAAAGTTCATGAGTCTGTTGTCTTACTAGTTTCCACCTTAAATTCTGCAAAGACAGTATTTCCTGGTGAGCTACTGACATGGTAACAGACAAGCAGGACAGTAACCTGGGTCTTTCATGCTCATCCCTCAGCTCCAGTCATTAACATGCTTGCTCTGCTCACTGCTACACTGATAATAGATTTTTTTCTTCTTTTCTTTTAACAAGAGAGGATTTGTGAATTAACACACACCTATAGCCCTAGCAAGGTCGTAACACAGGACTCTGGACTACAGTTGCTTTTGAAAGACAGAAACTCATTGCTGATCAGTCTGACCCTCCACCGAGCCCGTCACTAACACACACTTTTACAGAACACAGACATTTTGAGGACATTTCAGGAGACAAAAGAGCTGTATGACTTCAGGATTAAGATGAAGCTTTCAAGTAGGTACTCCAGCATGTGACCAAGTGTCTGTTGTGAGTGATTTAGCCTAAGGGTACCCTAAGGTAGAGGCTCCTTTTATAGATCACAAGAAAATAAATGTATTGGTCTTCCAAAAGAACCTTGTGCAAAACCCTGTGGGACACTGCCCAGCCAAGACATCGGAGTGTCACTCAAGTCAGCGCTCAGATATCCTCATTCACGTAATGCTGGGAGTGCTACAGATGAGCAGCCTGGTAACACCTGCAGTAATCTCTGACCTACAGTGTGTGTCTACCTAGAGTTTGCATCACCCATCAACATTTTTCATATGTTTTGCTTTACCTGTTTCTCTGGATTAATCTATTTTTTGTGTCTTCATAAATCAAACAACACAGATCATGGCTATGATTATATTGAAATAAAGCCTCAGTAGTGACTTTTTTTTTTTTTTTTTTTTTTTATTCTCACAGCTACTCTGCTTGCCCTCCACCTCTGTTTCTCAGCAGGTTCTCAGATGCCTTGTTAAGGCTTCCAAAGCCTCACAGCATACTCTGACAAGAATGCATCTGTCCTGAGGCTACAAGAAAGTAACTCTGTAATAATGTAACTTATGAAACTCCAAGTTCAGCATCCTTTTTTTCCTTTCTATGCAAAGCTAGACTGGAACTATGGCTGCTGAATTAACCTGGAAGTTTATACATCACATTACTTATAATCTGACTGTAGCTGTTTCTCAGGTACTTCACGCTGATTTATCCTTTCAGGGCTAGATCCTCATCTGGTATTTTCCCCACAGGTTAACCATTCCCATGAGGCTGTCTGGATGTAAAGCAGTGAAAACTCATCCCTTTCTTTCTAAACACAAAAAAATTGTAACTTTCTAGATCCGATTTTTTTCTTTGATTTTTATTTCCCCAATCCTTTACATAGTCATTAGAGATACTAAGAAGCCTGTTTTGGAAATGATTAATGCTATTAATATTTTTCTAATTCAATAAACCCTCTCATCTTTGAGCTTCTTGCAGTATTTTTCTGCTTTCTTCAGCTTTCCACTAATTCAAACATGTGACAAATGTGAGTCTTCGTTTCGGTTTTCTATTATTTCTCATGTCTGATCAAATAAATTAACAGACTTTCATTTCTTTCCCAGGAGTGATGCCCATATGTTGATGAAGGCAGCATAAAAATATTACCTGTTCAAACAGGAGGGAAAAAAAAAAAAAGATAAAAGTTACCTTTTATTCACTGTTCCATACAAACCAGAGATGCTGATCCTATTCCTTGCACCTTAACAGCGCCCACCATGTTTAAAGGTAAATATTGCAAGATTTGCAGAACACCCATCAATCTGGTTTAACTGCGCTGTATTATAATGTCCTTTTACAATCTCCTGTATTATAATGTCTCATTACAATCTCTGCATACAGTAGCAGTTTTTTTAATCACACCACAGTACTTCAGTCGCTGGGAGAGAATCAGCTGTCCTATCTGATGTCCATGCTCCCCAGTCACACGGCACCAGTCTGGCAGAGCAGCATGCTGCTAATGCAGTTTTCTCTGTTTGGACAGTTAAAGATACATCTCCAGGCCAATTTGTACCTGTGTATTGTTGATAGACAGTACGCCCCAGGCAAAGAGAGAGGAAATGGATTCTCATTTAACCGTGTTTAATTTGGTTCTCTGGATCTCTATCATACATCTTTCCATTTCTCTGCCCACCCAAATTGCTAATGTGAAACAAAGCCACTTCCGCTCCTAAACCGATGTGTGACGATGCAATGATTGATTTGCCACTCCAGGAAAAGTGGGTCATTGTACATGTTGTACCACAGCGTGCTGAACCAACCTGTCTGTGCCGACACTGGGGTTTTACAGATTTGTTTTCAGAAGCTCAGACCTGAGGGGACTACTGTGAATATCCAGCCCAGTTTTTGATGGGAATCTTCCTTAGCAGCTTATAGGGGTCTGAAGTCATCTGTGCTCCTCAGGAGATAGTATTCTGCTTCTGTATTTTACATCTTACTTGCATGTTTGAGGACGGAAAACATAGAATTCCTCCAATTCCAAGATACGGGGACAGTTTCAGATTTGTCACTTCCCAGGACAGGAAACCCTAAACTAATGTAAAAATGTATTTTAAATATAAAATGATGCAATTAACAGCTTTTGCCAAAGAATTTTGAATTGGTGAGAAAAATATTGAAAAATCCATTACTTTTATTCTTCTTTAGTGAGATTGCAGTAGTGTTTAATAACTTTTCTCATGTAACAAGACCTGTTAAAGCTCACTTTAACATTGCCTCATACAATACCCAGGAGCCATCATTTGAAGAGGTAAGTCTCAGGACTGGGGAAGAACCTGCCTACCTATCTGTTGCATTGTATCAGTAAAGTTAGGAATTGATTGCTGAAAGGGGAATATTTTGCAAGTTTTTCTGGAGCAGCCCAATAAGTAACTGAACACAGATGTCACTGCAGAATCCAAAAGGTCAAGGCAGGTGGGGATTTGTTTTTTGTTTTTCATAGGAGCAAAAAATTAAGGGAAATGGAACTCTTAAAATTTTATCTTTGTTTTTATGAGAGTTGAAACCAACCTTCAAACCCCACCTGTTTTGGGAAATGATTTAATGAACAAGTTGCATAAGAACTTTATTTAGGGCCTATAAATTTTTTTTGCTTCATTTTAGATAAGTCCTTACGCAAGCACCTTCTCCACTCTTTGCACACCCTAAAGGGTGGTGTCCTCAAGGGCAGAGAACATCTAATCAGGTCTTTAAATCCTTACACTGGTAAAATCCCTACTGGGATAAACAGTTTTGCCTAAAAAGGACTGCACTCTTAACTTCCAACTGTAATTTTTGGCAGGCACAACCTGGGATGTGGAGAGAAAGTCAAAGGAAAGCCGATGAAAACGCAGTGCCTCCTAATTAGACGCCTTTTGTCTGCAGCGTAATCCACTGATTTGGCATCTGTGCTGCGTGGGGTAAACCTGGATGGCCACAAAGCCACAGCCTCTTCCAGAAAAGTCAGAGCACAGCAGTGGTAAGTACCCAAGCCCTGAGGGCTCTGCTCTAGTGATCCCTCAGTTGAGGTAGGGGAAGAGAAAATCACTTCCAGTCCACCAAATAGATATGATTTCTGAATTTTCCTACTCTGTTTCACCTCCTGCTGCTCATCTCCTCTCCTCTGGAAGCCCCACAGATGTGGAAGGTTTGCAGGTAAGCAAAGAGGAGATGGTCACAGCAAATGACAGAGCCAGAGCTGAGCACAGCACGCACTGATAAACCCCTGCCAAGCCCTTTCCCTTCTGAAACAGAATCCCCGTAATGGAAATAATTACCAACGAAACAGACAAAAACTACTTCTGAATGAAATGTAAGCTTCAGCAGACCACAGCACCGCCAGGAAATGCCAAGTACAAGCAACCATTCCTTCATCCTGAATTCACACCATTTTCTGGTTCTGTTTCCTGTGCAAAGTTATCAATCACTCAGAAGCTGCTGCCGGCGGGGTGGCTGTGGCTCAAGGTTTGGATGCAGAGTGCCTTGGGACAGGCTTCACCTGACTCTGCAGAATCATCAGACAACTCATTTTGAGGGGGGTCTCTGGAAATACATAGTACAATGCACAATGCTGGGGGAAAACACAGCAATTTAGTGGAGGACCTCTGGCAATCCCCAGAATGATGCATTGTACTGGGGAAGGAAAACAGCTGTGCGATTTTGGTGAGAATTTCTGGTAAAATCCAGCACAGCATTAAACACACAAAAAAGCAGTATGATTTTGTAGGGGGGCTCTGGCAAGAGGCAGTATGATACACAGTACTGAAGGGGACAGAGGAGAAATATATGATTTTTTGGGGGGGACATGACCACTTCTGGCAAAACCCAGAATGCTGCCCACAATTTTGGGGGG
>NW_010118371.1:0-2708 GCF_000699245.1 Pterocles gutturalis | reverse complement strand
CTGCAGCGCCTGGCATCACGAGCCAGAGACACTCCCTTACCCATGGACAGCCACAGTGCGGGAGGTGACTGAAGGCAGGATATCGACTCAACAATCTGCCCAGACACCAAAACCTCCTGCCAGGGCAGGGCTGCCAGCACACCTGTGGCACCACACCCGCAAGCTTTGGCCACGCAAACTGTGCGTGGTGAGGGAAAGCAGCACACAAACTGCTGACAGCCAGGCAGTGGAATTGTAAAGGCATTCATCGGGAAGAGGAGAGGATGCTCTGGAGGAAGTACAGGGGATACACTTTCCCCTTAACTGTCTGGTGATGACAAATGTATTCGTTAATTAAACGCAGCAGATCAAACCATGGAAAAATGAGCCTAACTACAGAAAAAACATTGGCATGAAACCGTATCTTCCTTGAGGCTTGTACAGCTACAAGCAACTTCCCCTGGAAATAGGGCAAACGTCACACTTGGGACCAACTGCCAGCACTTGGAGCCTGTGACCTGCATGTCCTGGCCTCCCCAGGGAGCAGGCAAGACGCTGAGTCCATTCGAAACCAACAGATACCATAAGGACATGTAACGCTTCCTCCTCTGGCACTGATAACCCAGCCCATGCCCACTGGCAGAGCGTCACATGAACACTAAACAGGAAAATGTCTCTGTGGAAGCCTCTGACATAGCCAGGACTTTTCAAAGCAGACGTATGTGAAAGAAGTAAAGATCTCACAGAGCCCTGAAGGCTGCAGCTTGAAGGAGGAAAACTACGTTTCCAGCTGTAAGGGACTGATGTGTGTATGCAAAACCCCACCACAGTGAAAAAAAAAAAAATCCAGCTCTAAGTGGAAGCAGCAGCGTGGAGCATGGAAGAGGACTGCTTTCTCAGAAGATCATTATTTCCACTCAAAACATACCACCAGCTTTGGTGGAAAATTCCCATTTACAGCCCTGTGTGCCCAACACACAGCCAGGAACGCGCACCTTGGCTCATACTCACGTCTACAGCCTCTTGGCATCATCCAGAGACCCCTTTTCAAACACATCTCTGAACCGTCTCCTGATGACCCAAATATTCCTGTTAAGAAAGGAGCAGGAGAGTCACCAGGATGGGCACAGTTACCTGAGCTGGAAATCACAGGTAGAACCAGTGGCTCCAGCAAGGAGGGTCAATAGACTCCTTCACATATAACCTCTAACTTCGTACTACGGAGCCAGAGGAGTCCTACAGGCCAAACCAGTCCCTGGTTTTAGCACCCATCCTATGCTTCCCCTGTACAGAGCAGAACACGTACCTGAACACCCTGGATTTTTCCATACACACCTTTCACCTCCTGAATTGTTCCTAAGAGATGTCAATATTTTGCTTTTTTTATCCCTACACAACAGATTAACTCACTCTTGGCTTCAAAGCCAAGAGCTGCAGACAGAGGAGAGAGTGACGTCCTGCACGTTTCCCCTCCTTTTTGCTTTATATTCTTTCCTCCACACTGCGGCAGTGTGGACTTGTGGACCTGGAGAGACAGCGCGATCACCTCCCACTGCTCCAGCACAGGCTCAGGGCTGGACCTCACCAAGACTCTTCCTTCTCCCGAGTCCTTTACTCCACTGCCACGTTGCTTACTTTGCCCAGAGCTTTCACAAGGGGTCTGAAGCTTTGTTAATTAAGCTTTTGTGGAACACCTTGTGCCAATTAGAAGTCAGAAAGCAAGCAGGACCCCCATTAACCCCGCTCTGCTCCTTTTTGTCTCGTCTAAGAGACTTGGCCCACAGAAAAGCTACCAGCAAAGCTGTGAGGACTACACAGGCACAAAATGAGCAAGGAATCAGCCTTGGAAACCAGAGGCTTTGATGGCTGATAGTATTTCCAGTAAAGAGCTGGTGAGGGGCTTTGGGAGGTTGGTGTGAAGACAAAGGCGGGTGCTGAGGCAGGAGGCCACCAAAGGAACACTGGAGAGAGCTGCACAACAGACCACAGAGACAAGTGCAAGATAAAGGTGCCCCGTTACGTACCGAGACATGCCCTCTCCAGTCCAGAAAATATAAAGGGTTCTGACTTTATCCTCGAGTAGGTGACAAAGTAAAAAGCAGACGGATTCTGCACACCTCCATCTTTCCCTGGCCTGCTCCTACGCTCCCCCCGCCATGCTGTGCCTGCTGGGGAGCACAGAGACGCCCCACCAGCAGTCTTGAGGGAAACACCATGATCTGTTCCAAAACCCTACCACCTCCCTCCTCTCCCATCCTAAGAAAATTCAACCTTTACCTGTTCCAAAGTTCATGTTCATACTCATCGCTGGACAAAAATGTTCCTTTGGACTTCCTCCACCAGAAACATCACCACAGCACTGGAAGAGACACCAAGGATAGCATTAAACCCAGAAACACTCCACGTGCACCCAGGATGACCAACTTTTGATCTCTGCGATCCAGGCTTCCTGCACTGCTCCAGCTCATTTTCTCCAGTGTTTCTAAGGGTCAGCACACAAACAGAGAGCAGTACTGATCCTGCGTCACTACCAAACCTATGTGGGGCATAAGTACAAAGGGAAAATGCAAGAGGAAACGCAAGCTCTGTGCAGGGCTGTTGAACCACACAACTCCTCCTCTGCACCTCTTTGTGACACAGCAGCATTGGTCTTCCCACGGTGCCACAGGCTTTTCGAGCAGCTCGTCTAGCAAACAGGCGTCTTTCAGAAAGCGCAATTTCAAAACAAA
>NW_010118370.1:0-747 GCF_000699245.1 Pterocles gutturalis | reverse complement strand
TGAATGCATAACGAGCAGTTGTTGGAGGACGTGGATACCCTCGAGACCGCCCCAAAGCAAAACCGCTGCTGTTGGGCTCCTGCAAAGGCACCACGGCAGCAGTTTGAGGGCACGCGTCTGCACCATCCACCGGAGGTTTTTGGAAGGAGGCGATGTGGGTGCATGCTGTAATAGCCGGATAGTCCCAGCACATGGTCCCAATTCCACCCGCTGCCCGTCCCCCCGGCGGCTCGCTTGCGGGAGTTCCGGATGGGGGGCAGAGGGAAGGACTGACCCACCGACGGGGCAAATTTTCTCTTCCCCTGGCACGTTGTTATCTGGGCCTTTCCGCATTGTGACAAGGAGCTGTAAATGCGAGAGAGATCAGCCATCCGCTCTCTCCCTAGGATCCCTTGATCCAGGCCTCTCTCCAGAGCCGTCTCCGGACAGTCCCTAGTCCCAAACCTCTGCCTGGGGGTTTAGGGCGGCGATGGATCCCCTCCGTTCTCCTGACCGCAGCTTTTCCCTTGGGGTCTCTCCTGACATCCCCACACGACGGCTACATTTGATCAGCTCTGGGGCCATTTCCCCCACATACGGGCGCATTCTGTTCAAGCGGATTCCCTTTGCCCCCCACCCCCGAAGCTGAAGCCGCCCGTAGCTGCTCCCGCAGCGTTCCTCCTGGAGTTACGGCTGCCCTGAGGCCATCCTGGCTCTGAACCGGTAAAACTGCCCGGGGTGGGGAAGGCCCCTCTCAGAGGAGTCATT